>NW_015505851.1:404894-405753 GCF_001515645.1 Sinocyclocheilus grahami
GATGAGTGGTTGGTTGGGTTGGTTAATGTTAGGTGTTGGGTTAGTTTGGTATGAACAGGGTCCCCTGATGTCACGCACCTCCTCGTCCTCGATGCGCCGCTGCGTGTCTGTGATGAACTTGATGTACTGACTGGTCAGCGTCATCAGCTCACTATAGCGAGTTCTCAGAGTGACATACTATGGAAAAGACAAAGCATATTGAAAAAATTACAATTAAAATATTACAATTAAAGTTGGTAGGATAACATAAGTGCACACTGAAAATAATAAACACCATAGTAACCTATGCAGCAGTCAAATAATGCAAATGTATAAGAAGTGAATGATCTGAGCTCTTTCTAACCTCTTGAATGATGTTATCAGAGGCAGACTCCATCTTGGTTTTCTTCAAAGGAGAAGTCAGAGGTTCGACCTGAGCTTTGTAGGCAACCAGTTGAAGTTCATAGTCCTGGGAAAAAAATTAAGATTGTAGCACTCCAACCACAAATTGTAGGTAAATAAATACATTTATATACTCTCTCTTATAGAACTCTCTCTCACCTTAATGGTATCGATGTAAGCTTTGGCGTATTTCTGGCACTCTTCAACTTTCTCTTTGTTTTTCTCAATCTCTTCAAGCAGTTTCTGTGAAAAAAACCTGCATATTATACTTATACCTTTGCAACAGCTTAACAAAAAGAATCTCATTGCAATGTATGTCAGACAACTACTGCACATAAGTTAATATTCCAGAAGCTTCTCTTCTGAGATTAAAAACATTCCTCACAAGATTTTTATTGATCTAGTTCCATATTTCACACTGCTCAAACTTTCATTTTTAAAATGCTACACTGCACATCTGTAAATAGATATTTAATAT
>NW_015505851.1:405786-407273 GCF_001515645.1 Sinocyclocheilus grahami
TTTTTAAAATGCTACACTGCACATCTGTAAATAGATATTTAATATGATTTTATATATTTATATTATCATGTTTATTAAATGAATAACACTATGTAAATACAGCAAGAGCATGTGATTTATTTCAATAACGTTGTCTATCTGTGTAAATTTAGACACGTAAATCAGTCTCTGACACGTACTATAAAAATAATACTTTATTACATTTGATGTCACTGGTTCTTGTTATTTTCAGTTTCAGTTGGACATTGTTAACTAAATGAGCTTAACGGTAAATATCTAATGATGTAAAGTGAGGCATTTAATAAGTGGGTGTTGGGTGTAACTCATAGCATTTATACTGTTCACCTTTGGATAGGCAACTTAGATTATCACAAAAAAGTCTTCAAACAAGCATGAAGTATTGCTTAACCCATTGTTAAAACTATCCGTCACTAGCTGTTAACCCAGGGTTAAGTGCCGTGTGAAAACCTCTATGGAGAAAGCTTGTGTCATTCAGTACCTTCTCCTGTGCCAGTTGCTCTTTGAGCGTCTTGCTGTCGATTATAGGCACGGCCTGGATCTTCTCCTGCCGCTGTTTGGCATCTGCGATCCAGCGGATGAGCCAGTCGTAGCTCTCCCTGTAGTAGCCCAGCTGCCGGCCCAGCTGCTCGAGCTCGCGCTGACGCAGGTCGATCTGAGCAAAGACGGTGCGCCAGCGGTCCTGCAGGGTGCCTAGGAGCTGCCGGTAGTGATCCAGCTCGGTGTCCCGCTCGCTGTGAACCTGAAGCATGCGCTGGTTGACCGCCGTGGCCTTGGCCAGCTCACTCTCCATGTCATCAAACACGGGCCGCTGGGTTTCTGCATCTGAACGCATTCGCTGAACACAAGTGAACAAGTTGACTTAATCCCAGATTTTATGTAACTACATTATACATACAGTACACTAGCAGGTACAGCGGGTAAAATAAGTATTGAACACGTCACCATTTTTCTCAGTTAATATATTTCTAAAGGTGCTGTTGACTTGAAATTTTCCCCAGATGTCGATAACAACCCAAGTAGAAATCAAAACAAAAAAGTTCAGAAATTAAGTTATGTGTAATAAAATGGAATGACACAGGGAAAAAGTATCAGAGTTCATAGAAGAGGCCCACAGAACCTTTAAGCTGTGAAGACTGTTTTCTTTGTATGTATGGATTACTTGGGGTGTTATCGACATCTGGTGAAAATTTCATGTCAACAGCACCTTTAGAAATATATTTACTGAGAAAAATGGTGACGTGTTCAATACTTATTTTACCCGCTGTAAATACAGTGTTGGCCAAAATGATTAGAACACTAGTATTTTCAGCAGCTAAAAAAAGGTTTTAAGTCAGTTATTTCTGTCTTTTGCTGTAGTGTGTCAGTAGGAAATATCATGGCATTCATTTTGCCATTAATTGTAATAATCCAGTGAGATTTTTTCTGACAACAGCCAGTGCTCCACACAGAGATCTGATCTGATCATC
>NW_015505851.1:408002-409378 GCF_001515645.1 Sinocyclocheilus grahami
ACGACTTGCCTAAAATAAAATCTATAAATATAAAACAGTTAAATAGCATATAACAATGTTAGTTTAAACGTTAAACCTAGATAAATGAGCTATTAGGCGCATATCAAATCGGTTTTGCGGACAGTGGAAGCTAAAGCGCGCTTTGCAGGACATGGAGGCGCCAGCGCGATCACTTGCATTTTTTCAGTGGAAACAACTTAAAAGGTTTCCTCATAAAGGTAGAGTAGAGTAATACATCATTCGGAACTGTAAAGGGTCTACTTTTAATTGTGTGCACTCACAATATCAACAAAACGTTGTGCTTTTATAAAATAAAGAAAACAAACATGATGTGCTTTCTGCCGTCTCGGTCTTGAACAGGAGCGCATCACAAAAATTAACCAAAACTCAGCAAATACATGCCTCACAGACATGATAAAGATATCTATAGAAAGCTTTCAATTACTGCTTAACGAAATAAAACAAATTGTAAACAAAAACTCTTTCGTAAAGATGCATTTCTCTCTAAAGGCGCGTCCAGTGAGGAGATGGCGAGTCAGGACAGGCAACTTCACCCTTGCCATACTGACTCAGAAAACACTAGTTTATTAATAAATAATTCATGGTAATTACTTTTGCCGCTGCTTTGCGGCAAGCTTTAGACTGTTGCGTGCATTTGAACGCAGAATTTGTCAGCTGTTAAACTAAACACTAAACACCGTTGAGCCGCTCTTGACAGTCGCGGTAGCACGGTCTCATGTTGTTTCCACCAGCGCTGCAATTTTTAATTTTTTTTTTATTTTAAAAGTGTTAAATGATTTCTAAAGCTGGAAAATTCCTCTAAATTAATAAAATCCTTAAATTCCATGGACATTTTTATAAAGAATATACATTTTTGTATTTATGCCAAGCTCTAAAATATTTTATTTAATATAAATTGTGAATACACACATTTAAAAAAAATCCCTACCCTAAATCCTTGTCCAGTCATCCACAAACAACTGGAAACATAATATAAATGAATTGGTTAAAAATATCAGGATCCTTAAAGAACATTCAGCGCTTAAAACTTCTGAAATCCTAAATCTGAATTTACCTAGAAATGTGAGGAACACTGATGGAAACAAAAGAGGGCCTTAGAGTCAATAAGGATGAGAACAACTGACCTACATCCTTGTACATGTTACAAAATGCTACAAGATTCACCTAGTGTTACACAAAACAAAGCATCAACAAGTAAGTGAACAGTGAATATTACCTTGAGCTCAGAGCCGTAGTTCTCCACCTCCTGGACGTTTGTAGGGACCGTGTGAACCTCACGCAGGCGATTCTCATATTTCTTCACCACATCTTCTGTCCCTTGTGTGTTCTGGATCACAACTTCTATTGTCTTAAGT
>NW_015505851.1:409781-476915 GCF_001515645.1 Sinocyclocheilus grahami
AACAAACCATACATCAATGGAAAGCTTATTTATTCAGCTTTTATACGATGTATAAATCTCAATTTCAAAAAATTGACACTTATGACTTTGGTCCAGGGTCACAAATACTACACAGGTGAGAGCGCTGCTTACTTCTCCAGGTAGACTGAGGACAGGTTGTAGGTTTGGTCCATCTTCTGCAGGGTGATGTCCAGCTCTGAGCGCAGGACTGGAGTGCTGGACTGCTCCGGAGAGGACAGCACCTCCTCAGCTTTCTGAGACACTCGGTCCAGGTTATTCTTAATTCCTTCCAGCTCCATTTGCACTTTCTGTTTGAGCCAGAGACAAAAACACAATGATTAATTTGGTTAAATATGACAAAGAACATGGTCTGAGTCATAATTCACATAATAATCAAAAGAAAAAAATGAGAGATTATATTCAGGGTACAGTTAATTAAAACTGAAACTCAGAACCATTCAAAATAAAATTAAAGATAAAAAGACTAAAAAATGAAAGATGTTGCTTGAAAATAAGGGAAACATTTATTTTTAATATTTAATTTGATCAGTTAACATTTATTGTATTTCAAGCAACATCTTTCATTTTTTAGTTTAACTTGATGTACAAAAATAACTAAAACTTAAATAAAAATGTCTAAAATCTTTCTCTCTATACAGTGACAAAAACACAACAAAATTACTACAATTTTAACTATAATTAAAATGAAAATTGAAAAGTAAAAATGTATTCAAAATATTAATACAAACTATAATAGTATTTCAAAAATACTAAAAAATCTTGGAGATTTTTCAGATTTTTTTTTCTTCTTGACATTATTTTCAGGACAATTAAGCACACATTTTAATACCTTGATGGGTTAAAATCTCAATAAATCGCAATGAGAAACACAAAATAAGGAAATGGTGAAATCCATTACAATAAGAAGAACATCTCAGGGAAATGTACTTAAATGTCACAAAAATAAAATCACAAAGCAAAAAATCATAATGGTCATAAATTGCGATTTTGGGGATGTGTTCTTGACATGTTTGTTGAAATTCACCCATTTATGAGTCACAGATATGATTTGAATTTGTATACACATACTTCAGGTGCAAAAGAGTTTTAACTGGATCAGATATAAAGAACAAGAGCTTTGTGTCGTACTCTCTGATCAGCAGTCTTCTGCATGCAGTCTCTGAGCGGATCTTTATCCACTGGTCGCCGGATACGGGCCACCGTACGAGACTCACAGTCTTCGATCTGCAGGCGCAGGTTTTTGATTTGGGTGATGTATGACTTGCATATGGATTCATCCTGCTCGCCTTCAAAGAGAAAAGATTTGTTATTACGGTTTTCTGTCAACACTGAAGGCAAACAACAGTTTATCTCTTCATTTATCAGTCTGCTGCAGCCAACATTCATGACACTTAGTCACATCACACACATTCCATCTGTGTTAGTGGCTCAGATTTCATCCCAAAATCAAAAGAACAATTTTTTTTAATTAAATGTGCATGAAGAAAATGAGGCATATTTTGAGAACTCTTACAGCTCATACCAGTAAAATATGTTTTACTGCATTCATTTTTTGTATTTAAATAAAATAAAGTACAACAAGCACTACCATGATGCAAAATACTATACTTATGTATATATATATATATATATATATACTGTATATATAGACAGACATATAGATATATACATAGATAGATAGATAGATAGATAGAGAATATAGATATTTATATAGTACTTGATATACCAAAATAACTAAGACAACTTTAATAAAATAGCTAAAAACTATATTGACATAAAAAAAAAAAATGACAATAACACAACAAAACTAAAAAAAAACTTTAACTTAAACTGAAATAAAAACAGAAAATATAAAAATAATATCTCAAAATATTAACAAAAATTTTAATAGTAAAAAATAAACTGATAAAAAATAAAATAAATGAAAAATTAGATTTAAATTTTATTTCAAGTTATAATGTTTTTTTTTCTTTCTTTTTTACGGTTTTAGTTTTAGTTAACTATAATAACCCTGGCTGGACATGGTCCTGACATGTTTCGATGGATTTACCCAGTTGGATGTCATCTAAATGAAAACTATACAGTTTTAGAAATTGATCGTTTGACCAGGCTGTGTGTTTTTCGTCTATGTTACTATGTTGAGCGTTTCAGTACATGCACACTCTGTAGGGATGTGTTGTTAGCTAAAGCACAGGAAACAAACAATATCAAAAGCTGACACTAGATGTTTTTCCATTACAGAGCAGCTCATCCATGATAACCAAACTCTGCTCATCAGGCCAGCACGAGCACAAGACTCACCCTGCGCTCTGACAGCTGCTCCTGAAATGTGAATTCAACAGTTACCCAACACCCTCATGTTTCAGTGTTTCATGGCATCGATAATGCACAGTGAGCTCTGTCAGGGATTCGTGTCTGTACCTTTCTCCAGGGTGTGGAGCAGGCTGTCGTAATGCTGTACGGTCTCCTTATAGTCCCTCTCGATCTGCATGTTGTCACTGGAATCGAAAAGCTTGGAGTCCTGCCTGTCTTTGAGGAAGTCCTGATAGTGCAGCTGGAGGTTCCTCAGCATCAGCTGGTACTCGTCTGTCTTCATCGTCTTGAACTGAAACATAAGAGTACTCTTAGCTACTTTTACATAAAAAATGTATCTTTCCCTAAAGTACTGATTAGTGCAATGACAAAATTGCAATAATAGGCCTACTTAATTATCTTGATCTAGTCTCGTCTGAAATGTGTTGCAAAACTATTCTCAGATGTTAAAACAGCAGAATCATGTCTACTCTTTAATTCATTTAGAAGAGCCCTTGAAGGTACTGTCATTCAATAAAGCAGTTTTCCTTGTTTACCGCCTGTTTCCTAAATATAACTCGGTCGGTCTGCAACCTAACAATCAAGTTACTGAATTAAAATCCCATGTTGTTCACTGTAGAACACGTGTTTTTCTTTCAGAGTGAAATAACCAGACAGTGCATTTACTTCTAAGTTTCACAGCATATATGCACTGATCTCTTTCAGTAGCAAATACATTTCATCAATTAAATGGCTAAATCATAAAAGGCCGACCTCATACGTCATCCGCCCGGAGCTGCTTCCGTTTACAATAGTGAGCGCAAGCTAGATTAAAGTGATTATTACGTTTTGAATATGGATATTTTTCTTACAAAAAAGCATCGATTCGCTACAGGAGGCCTTTGTTCACCTCCCCATTTTTTTATGGATGGGCGCTTTTCATTTAACTTCTTTTGGACTGATGCATGCAACACCCGCTGAGTGGCATTAAACAGCTTGAAAGATCAAAGACAATTTTTAATATAACTCCGATTGGATTCGTCTGAAAGAAGAAAGTCATGTATCTTTCCCTAAAGTACTGATTAGTGCAATGACAAAATTGCAATAATAGGCCTACTTAATTATCTTGATCTAGTCTCGTCTGAAATGTGTTGCAAAACTATTCTCAGATGTTAAAACAGCAGAATCATGTCTACTCTTTAATTCATTTAGAAGAGCCCTTGAAGGTACTGTCATTCAATAAAGCAGTTTTCCTTGTTTACCGCCTGTTTCCTAAATATAACTCGGTCGGTCTGCAACCTAACAATCAAGTTACTGAATTAAAATCCCATGTTGTTCACTGTAGAACACGTGTTTTTCTTTCAGAGTGAAATAACCAGACAGTGCATTTACTTCTAAGTTTCACAGCATATATGCACTGATCTCTTTCAGTAGCAAATACATTTCATCAATTAAATGGCTAAATCATAAAAGGCCGACCTCATACGTCATCCGCCCGGAGCTGCTTCCGTTTACAATAGTGAGCGCAAGCTAGATTAAAGTGATTATTACGTTTTGAATATGGATATTTTTCTTACAAAAAAGCATCGATTCGCTACAGGAGGCCTTTGTTCACCTCCCCATTTTTTTATGGATGGGCGCTTTTCATTTAACTTCTTTTGGACTGATGCATGCAACACCCGCTGAGTGGCATTAAACAGCTTGAAAGATCAAAGACAATTTTTAATATAACTCCGATTGGATTCGTCTGAAAGAAGAAAGTCATATACACCTAGGATGACTTGAGGGTGAGTAATTTATGGGCTAATTTTGGGTGAACTAACCCTTTAATGACTAAAACACAGAGGTATGTATTTATGTCATGAATGAAGCATAGAACGGACCATAGTGATGTTCCAGGAGCGGATGAGATGGATGTCTTTCATCAGGTATTGCCAGGACAGCAGACTCCTGAGGTCAGTGTGAAGCTTCTGCCACAGAGCCAGAGTCTGCTGGTGACCGGCCTCCAGACTGACAGAAACATCAACATAACATCACAGTCAAAATCTTACAGTGTGTTTCAGGTCATACTGTATTCTAAGAAAAGAGAAATCTGAGAGAAAAAAAACAAAAAAAAATTTTTTAGTTTAACTTTTTTTTTGTTTAACTTGTAATAAAATAACCATCACTGATACAGAAAATAATTGAAAAATATGTACACATACTGTATTACAAAAAAAAAACCTAATAAAAATGACAAAACACAGCAAAATAACTAAAACTTTAATTTAAAAAACAGCCCCCCCATCAAGAAAATATGAAATAAAAAAACAAATGAAAATATGAATAAAAAAATATAATAGTATCTTATACAGTATTTTTCTCAGATAGTTGCCAAGGGAAAATTTCTCGTTTTTGTTTTTAGCTGAAGTACAAAAATAAATAAAGTTAAATAAACTAAAACTTAATAATAATTAGTAAATACTATAAATATGCATGTATAAAAACACTAATACAAAACACAGAACAAAATTACTCAAACTTGAAAACAGAAAATATGTATCAAAATATATCAAAAAAATATAAATTGCATATCAATGAAACAAACAAAAAAAATGATGATAACAAAAACACACAAACAAAATTATTAAACTTGAAAAAATAAACTGAAAATCTAACTCAAAATCCTATATTAGTACATCAATGACAGTAAAATAACGCTGGTAGACAGTAAACACCAATGTTCCTTTGAAGTACTCCAGAAAACACTGCTTTTCCAGTGTAGTATGTATAATGCACCTGGACACGTTCTCGACAGCCTCCTTGTTGACGGGTGGCACGAGGAAGCAGATGGACGGCACAACGGCCTCATTTCCCGAGCGGTTCAGAACCGTCCACCTGAAGGGCTGTGAGTTATTGATGAGCGCGCACTCGTCGCCCTTGTGCACGGTGATCTGTCAGGAGAAACAGGGGTCAAGCGTGCAGCACAAGTACACTGTGAGCGTGTGTGACAGCTAGTGTTAATTTCTTTAACCAAAACTATAACGAAAGATGTTCGTTGACTAGCTTTTTTCCCATGACTAAGATGAGACGACAATAAGGTAAATAAACGATAACTATGACTACATCAACATCTAATATCGTTGGCGAAAAAAGACGACACTAAAATGTATTCAAAAAATTTTAAACTTGACCAAAAACCTCTTTTTATTTTCATCAAAAAAAGGAGACAAAATGTTATTGCGCACTGCTCTACAGGCCTCTACTATGCGAGCTTTCATGAGCACGGTTGCCAGATATCAAGAGTTCAAATCCCCGAAACAGAGCTTCGCTGTTACATGGATACATTTTCTGCCCTTTGTTTTGCTTATTTTAAGCAATCTGGAAACCATGTGCCACTGATGATCTAAAAACAGCGACAAACAAGTTGGAGTTTAGCATCTAAATGAAAGTGTCCCTCAGCCGATCTGTGTTCTGTCATGAGATCTCGACTGTATTGTTTGCGATTGTGATCGCTGAATAAATGCGCTTACTCAACCGCTGATGTTTTAAAAGAGAAATAGGCTATTATTGGAATTAGTGGAACTACTTGGAATTTCACTGTTATAATATTTTTCAATTACCAGTTTTTATTGTAGACAGAGACAGTGCATAAGTCGTTGGTATTAATTTATACACTAGATTTGCTTTGACCAAAACTAGATTAAAATACTTCAGGTTCTCTTTGACTAAAACTTGACTAAAATACATTAGATTCTCTTTGACTAAAACTAGACTAAAATACTTTGGGTTCTCTTTGACTTAAACTAGACTAAAATACTTCAGGTTCTCTTTGACTAAAACTTGACTAAAATACATTAGATTCTCTTTGACTAAAACTAGACTAAAATACTTTGGGTTCTCTTTGACTTAAACTAGACTAAAATACTTCAGGTTCTCTTTGACTAAAACTAGGGCAGCTTGCCTCTGAAGGGGCTGGTGGGATCGCGCGGCTTCAGCTGGACGACGGACTTGGCTCTCTTGTTCAGACCACCGATGTCAGATTTGAACTCGTTCAGCTGCTCTCTTTCCTCCTGTGGTCAAACTCACTTAGTTAGCTTAAAGCTACTTACTAATTTTACTTTTTCATTTTAATACCATTATAAGAATTGTTTTTCCATTAAAATAAAAGTTTGATGGTTTAATGTTTGAAAATGAAGAACTTAAAACAGCCATAATTATTAGTGATATAATTTTGCAGGTGTAATGTTAAATAAATAAATATTATTATTTCTTATTTTACTAAACTATTACAATAGTAATATTTCTTATTGTTTTGATTCAGTCAATTTTATATTTAATATAACTACTACTACTTATTAATATTATTATTATTATTATATGTTTCTTAAATACTGTATTTTTTATTTTAGTGAAATATTACAATAGTAATATTTTATTTTGTTTGGATTGACTATTTAATTTTTTCATTTAATTTTTTATTTTATTTAATTTCATTTCATTTCACAACATTTTAGCCAAACTGTTCAGCCCTACAAACAAGCACAGCAAATGTGGATTGTTTATTTTAAATCACATTTTAAGTCACAAAATTAGCTTTATAAATTTGATTTATTTCTCCAATTGTGCTACAATATTGTGACATCAGTGTTGCAATATTACATTAAATGTGTGTAGTAAACAATCTCTACTGTACCGATAACTGTACACTTGCAAAACAAACACTAGCATTACAGTTTAGTTTTTATAAGCCAACCGCTGACAACGAAAAGCAAACTCACAACAGCGTCCTGCAGTAGATCCTCCAGACGAGTGGCAGTGGTGGTGCGGTCACACATGTACTTCTTCTTCATGGTCTCCTGCATCTTCTTCATCCTCTCCTCAGCATCTCTCACATCAGCAAAGAACTACGGGTAAAACAGGACGAGAAAGAGAAGAATACTGCTTATACATGATTGACCAACAAAGAACTGCACATGGTTACATGATATCGATGCTGTACCTGGAAGTATGCAGTGTTTTCTTTGAGATGAGTTTCAATGCAACAGCACACCTGGAGGAGCCAGCTCCACTGCGTCTGCAGAGCTGCGGTGAACGCCTGAAGATCAACACAACACACAAATAACACTTACAACACACACTAGTGTTCAGAACGGTTTATAATAATCAGAACTGTTTCTCAAGCAGCAAATTAGCATATTAGAATGATTTCTGAAGGATCGTGTGACACTGAAGACTGGAGTAATGATGCTGGAAATACAGCTTTGCTCACAGCAATAAAATATATTTGAACAGATACTCGCATAGAAAACAGCTATTTAAAAATGTAATAATTTTACACAATTTTACTGTACTTTTAATCAAATAAATGCAGTCTTGGCGAGCAGAAGCGTCTTTGGTAACATTTTACTTAATGCCTTTATGCATAATGCTTTATAAAAGTAGTTTTAATGCATTCATTATGTCTCATTATAATGCATTGTATGATCTCATGAATAATTGTAAGCGCAGATAATACTTTATAACACTTATCAATTCAACATTACACTGTGCATTTTAAATGTAAGGTACAATGTATTACAATGCACATTATAAATAATTATAATCATCCATTATACCTTTTAATAACCCTTTGTAATGCATTATACACAAAGGCTTTTAGTAAAGTGTTACCATGTCTTCTTTTAAAAACATGAATCGTTGACTCCGTACCTCAACAGTCTTCTTGCCTGGATGTCCGTCTTTAATGAGTCTGTCTCCACTGGCCTGGATGCCATTGATTTTCTTCTCTCTAAGTTCCAGTTCTCGCATGAGTCCCTGAGGAATTAATCAGACCATGAAGAACAATCCAAACTGTCAGTATTCTCCATTTACACCTGGTTAAACTATAATGAGCAACAGGCAAACCCCTAACCCTAGACAAAGAAACAGGAGTATAAAATGCTGTTTTTGGCTCTGCACTTACTGAGTAGTTCTCTTTCTTTGCAGCCATGTTGGTGTTGCGCTCACTCCAGTCGTAGTTGACCTCCTCTTCCTCTTTGTCATTGAGCCACATCAGTTCCTTGGTGGCGGCGCTGACGAAGTTATACAGCTGGTCAAGATTTCTCAGACGGGACTTGGAGGAGTTCTAGAGAAGAAGAGAGACGTATGCTGACTCTGCAAGGCCTAGTGATTTTTAATAGCTGCCGGTTAAAACACTCACCAGCAGTTTGTTGTACTGCAGATCCAGTTTGCCCAGATATTCTCTGTATGTGGCTTTACTTGCAGGCGAGAGCTGGTTCTGAAACACACACAGAGGAAGAGATGTCACAAAAGACCATCTAAAGCTCTTTGAAGTAAAATTAGGAAATACATTTATCCATTTTTTTTAGTAAAATCAAATTTATTTGTATCGAGCTTTTCGTGCCTTTTTTCTTTATGCCGTAAGGACTGCTCACACCAAGGACTACAAAGTTTACTATAAAGTTTTTATAATTGTTCTAATTCTATGGGAATAGCATAGTCCACACCACAACTATAAAGATAACAAGAAAGAGGAATGATATCGGTGGAGTCACTTTCAGAAGTTTTTTTCCCAGCTGATGAACAATAAAGACTTTGACAGCCAATTAGAATCTATCCTGCTTTACAGAGCTCAAGTATTTAAAGTGGCAGGCAACAATACTCCAGCTTATAATAAACAGAACATTACTGTCTATTGATAACACTGCTAATACAGTTATATGTATCTTTATAGTTATCATTCTTTATGTGAATGGGCCTTTATGATCACATTTAGTGAATGGCTGACCATTCAGTTTACATTTTGCCACAATATAAAAAAATCAAGCCGTTAAATTTGCAATATTGCATATATTGCTTTGCTTGAATATACTGTACATCTGTTAGTCAAATTGGATATGTATATATTTAACTTTAAATATATAGCTATGTGATAAAAGTTTAGATTTTGTGCCAGTATAAACATTCAAGCAGTTGAGATTTGCAAAATAGTTGTACATACTGCTTTAAATCAGTGTACAGTATGTATGACGGTATAGTTAAATATACTTATAGTAGTTTAGTAGTAGTAATTTGTTATTAATTATTCATGTGTAAATTTACTAGAATTTTTTAATTACTATAGTTAGTTACATAGTAAGTTAAAAATCATGGTTGAGTCAAATGAAAAGTCTAGGAGGAGTTGAAGACATCACAGTCCATTAAAATATGCTTCAAAGATAACGGACTTTAGCGTACAGGGCATATTTTATACATAAACAATAATTTAAGAAAAATAGTTCGAAAAGGTAAGAGTCTATAATAAAAAAGTAAACAATATAAAGTACCTCGTCTGTTCGTGCACGCTCGATCTTAGCCTTGAAGTCCTCGATGGTTTGGTGAAGTCCTCTGTGGCTGCCCAGCTGAGACTCCACAGAGGGAAGATCGATGCCCCACTCGGCCGTATCGATCCGCCGCTGGTTCTCCTCCACCCAGGATAACAGGTCCTGCGCGTAACGGAGCGTGACCTCATCGAGCTCGGGCCGCACGCGCTGCACAGGCTTCTGGGTAATGTGTGTGATGGAGACGTGAGAGGCCGTGCTGACGCTGGGCTTGAGCCTCAGATTGTAGTCGCTGCGCAAGTTCACCAAGCGCTCGTGTAAGCGGTAGACCCTGAGAAAAGAAAACCGCTGTCATTCGTTTTGCTTACAGTATTTGTAATAGATTTCCATAGTTGTTTCATCCAATAGAATTACTTGTAGGTCCAAAAGGGAAAGAAATATCCCTTTTTAACTCTTTCCCTGCCAGCGTTTTTGCATTTTTGATGATTTTCAGTAAACTTTCATAGCCCCCAGAATATGTTTTTGTATGACTATCTGAACATGCAATACATCAACACTTGAATGTAGGTAAGTTTTGTAAAAAAAAAGCAACATTTTGAGCAATTTCATCAACATCATACTACATCTGGATCAGATTCAGTACGATGATCAGAGCAAAGATGCAGTAGATGGTTTCCATCAGTACTCCCAAAGCTTGCACTGGCCTTTACCAATTTCTGGATCGACATTTCACTCAGTTTTCATTTATATGCTGTTTATTGTTGATGATCACATTTTTTTCATATGCATATGCTTACATATGAGATCGCCCGTTTCTGCGTCTTCCTCGCCTGTGTTTTTGATCGCCACATTCTAGACTCATTCCGGAGATGCGTAATAGCGCCCCCGAGTGTATAACAGTGAAAACACGGAAACACCGAAAATTCCGTGTTTGGCGGGGAAAAAGTTAATGCACTGACGTCTACTGGAAGAAGGTTTTCCACTATAGTCGTATGGACTCACCTGCGATATATCTGCTCCGCCTGCACGTGGCGCCCGTCTTTGAGCAGCTGAACGTCGTTGAAGAGGAGCCGGATCATGCCGTCGGCTTTGTCCAGATCCCTTTCCAGCTCAACCGTGTGCTGCTCTGGTTTCCCGGCACTCAGGAGACGGATATCCTGCAACAAAAGTCAAAGTCACTACAATGCAAAGTTTATACAGCAACTTCATAGTTTCCACTCACATTTGTGACCCTGTACCACAAAACCAGTCATAAGGGTCAAATTGAGATGTATACATTATCTGAAAGCTGAATAAATAATCTCTCCATTGATGTATGGTTTGTTAGGATAGGACAATATTTGGCTGAGATACAACTATTAGAAAATCTGGAATCTGAGGGCGCAAAAAAATCTAAATATTGAGAAAATCATCTTTAAAGTTGTCCAAATGAAGTTCTTAGCAATGCATATTACTAATCAAAAATTAAGTTTTGATATATTTACGGTAGGAAATTTACAAAACATCTTTATGGAACACAATCTTTACTTAATATCCTAATGATTTTTTGCATTAAAGAAAAATTGATCATTTTGACCCATACAATGTATTGTTGGCTATTGCTACAAATATCCCCCAGCGACTTAAGACTGGTGTTGTGCTCCAGGGTCACATTTGACCAAATAGCAACTATATAAGTGTGTTTTGAGGATGTATAATCTCACCGTCTGCAGTAGAGACTCAGTCTGGTTGAGCTGTTCCTCACACATGCCTGATTCCATCTGCACTTTACTGACGATCTGCTGGAGACGCTCTAACCTGCAAATGATCAGAGTGCACAGACAATTCGATTACATTTTTATTTTCTAAATCGGCAGTTGGTGGTCAGAATAAGCTGCTATGAGGACCAGACGTTACGTCGATTAGTCAAAGTTCTGATGTACGCGAGACTATTACACAAATGACTGGAAGATTTTGCAATAAAATGAAGAGACAGGATTTTCAATACAGTAAAAACTTTGAAACTAAAATAATACAAATCTGAAAAATATGATGGGGAATTACTTCGTAAGACATTAAAAATCACCCGGACGTGGTTACATGGTTACAAGTAATTGAAAAAAAAAAACTAAACAAAACAAGCAAGAAACTCACAGTTTTCCACGACGAAGCAACTACTCTAAACGATACGGGTCTGTCACAAAGGCCATTTTTTACAGTCCAAAATGCATAAAAAGCATGTTTTTCTTGTCATAATCCTGTCATGGGACTCGGACAGACCAAACCACAGCCAGGATGAAGTTGTTGTGGCACTTGGTCAGTCATTCCACAGTCCATAAAGAAACTGTGTGCTGCATATTACTCTCGTCCAGCAAGAGCATTGTCTTGTGACAGGGGACGTGTCCTGGTGTTTATGATACTCCCTCTCCTTCAAGATGATGGACATCCATAACTATTTCATTTCATTTACATCAGAATTGAATCGCAACATTCTTTTATCGGTCTCATCGACACTGAAATCGCTAAACTTGCTACACTGCTTCACAGAAACTGAAGAGAACAATCAATACGTCTATTTGGAAATCACTCATGTGACGAATACAGATTCATCAGTCTCTATATAACTAGGAAGGTTTTAAAAATCCAGATTCATTAAAACAGTAATAATCACACTAAGCAAATCCAAAATTGTTTAATGTTTTATAACGAAAACTGAAACACAAACTCTTTGCTACATTCTCCTTGATTGTGAAAAACTCAAGCATTTGACAAACAGTTCAAGGTTTCTTGCATCAACACAGCTATAATTTAGTTGTCTGTTTTTACTACAGTATATTTAAGATATCTATATGTACTGTAAATGATCTCCGTTATGATTGTATAAACGCTTCGTATATGAAACTGTAGTTCATACAGGCGTTCGTTATTGCTGAATATTGAACAATAAACATAGTTTGTGGTTACGGCAGTTTTAAATGATTAAACAATAAACCAAGTGATGAAAAAACATACAAACAGTGTTTTCACTTGTTCGTATATACTATGACGAACTAAAAATCACCAAAACACCAGCTGATTACAAGTCACGAAGCAAAAATGAAGAAGAAGAGTGAAGAGAGAAGCTCTGTTTGTGGATACCACTTATTGATAATTGATATTTTGTATCAAATGCA
The DNA here is from genome assembly GCF_001515645.1 of Sinocyclocheilus grahami. Taxonomy (NCBI): domain Eukaryota; kingdom Metazoa; phylum Chordata; class Actinopteri; order Cypriniformes; family Cyprinidae; genus Sinocyclocheilus; species Sinocyclocheilus grahami. The sequence goes on from NW_015505851.1 coordinate 422,548, forward strand.
ATAAAATGCATGCATTTTAAGTGCTGAAGTGATACGTTTTGAGACTGCATCATTCTCACGCAGCTCTCATTAGTCTAGAATGACCTTCGTTGTGTTATAACGGCTGATGTAATGTCAGTTTTGCCAGTTTAAAGCCATGACCGAACTAAGACAGGTCTGTGTTTTAGACGTCTTCCTCACCTCTCAAACTCTATCTGGAGCAGTCTCTCCCTCTCCAGAATAGCCACATGTAGACGCCCCCATTCCTTCTCAACGTCAATGGGATGATAACCAGGAGGAACCTTGACCTGACCAGCCTGGACCGCGCTCTGTGAGGAAATGGTGGTAAATCATGTTAAGACAGAGGAAACATAACATTATACAGATTTAAAACACTTAAATGGCTTTCACATCTCATGTTTCATGTTTAAATCTCCATGATTGTAGCACAATATACTGTATTCTGATGGTGTGTGCAAACCTCAAAGGACTGGTAGAGGTGTCTGGAGCGGCTCTTGTCCGACTCTTTTGCGGGAAGCTCTGTTTCTTTAAATTTCAGAAACTGACGCCACAGAATCTGCAATGTAACCACACAAGCAAATTAATAAATAAACACACACAGATATATAACACAGTGCAATAATTTGGGAGTAACAGGGTTACTATCATTAACTAAGACTAAACCATACTAAAACCACATCTTCATTCATTTAAATAAAATAGACTTTAACTGTAATAAAACGTCAAATACTGAAAAATTACTCTTTTATTTCAGCAGGAGTACTAAAATAACAAAACTAAAACTTAAAAACTAAAAGAACTGTCTGTAACACTTCATAATAAACTTTCTCAGTTAACCTTACTTAACTACATTATTTAACATGAACTAACAATTACAATTTTGAAACATAGATCTATTAAGTTAATTGAGGCAAAAATCGTAGTTAATAGTGTGACACATATTTAATATTTACTATTTAATGAACCTGAGCTAACATGAACAAACAATGAACAGGTGTATTTTTATTAACTAACATTAACAAAGATTCACAAATACTGTAACAAATGTATTGTTCATTGTTAGTTGACTAAGTAACTAAGGTTAACTAAGGAAGGTTGTTGTAAAGTGTTAAAAATGACACACACATTACTAAAACTTTAAGATTAAAATGAAAGCAGAACATATCAAAATAATACCAAAAACTATAATAGTATATCACTGACAGTAAATTAACACTAAGGGGTAAGAGCGTAGTAATCAGCATATGCTGGAATATCAAGCGTGCCCCTCGATAACCCTAAGCAGGTAGATCTGGATGGTTCAGTGAGTATTTGTCATTTGTTATTCCTCTAGCATGATTGAGGATAGGCTTCACAAAGCTGGTAATATAAGTAGCTGCTCTGAGATCAGGATGATATGCATCACACAGCCGCCCCACGCTGATGAGACACAGCCATAGAAACTCAGACAAAGCAGCTCAGAGCCAGAACGCTGCTCTTCATGATGCGGTGTCATGTGACATGACTCATGCTCTGCAAAGAAGGATTTCTTCCAGCAACATGCCATCGGATGAGGAGGATAGGGTTCTCTCTCTGCTATTGGCAGTGTTGGGATCGACTTTTACATTGTTTGCGAAGCTACAAGTTAATCACAGGTATATTTTTTAAAGGGGTGGTTGATTGTGATTTCACTTTTTTAACGTTAGTTAGTGTGTAATGTTGCTGTTTGAGCATAAACGATGTCTGCAAAGTTACGGCAAACGTTAAAGTTATGCAAACGGAGATATCGTCTTTTAAAATGCTGGCAGTTTAATGCCTACAAAAACGGCTCGTAGGGACTACAATGAACTACATCCCGGGATCGTTATGCTACAAACCCAGAAATGTACATAAACCCCGCCCCCAGGAACATGCAAAAAAGGGGGCGGGGCCATGTTGCGCGGCTTTAGAGAAGTTCCCAGACAACGTGCAGTACACGGTTAACGAATCACAACAAACTGGGCCAGCTAACCAGTCTGAGCCCATTGCGTATTTCTGAGGGAGTGGAATCATAGAAACAGGAAGTCAACCGGCTGTTCAAATGACAATGGAGACAGCGTCTTACAATAAAGGTTAAAATATATGAAAAACAAGGCGTTTTTTTAAAATAAAGCATAAAGACATGTTACATGTCATGACATGCAATTCTGACTTTATAACTCGCAATTCTGACTTCATAACTCGCAATTTTGACTTTAACTCGCAATTTTAACTTCATAACTCGCAATTCTGACTTCATAACTCGCAATTCTGACTTCATAACTCGCAATTTTGACTTTATAACTCGCAATTCTGACTTTATAACTCGCAATTTTGACTTTATAACTCGCAGCCTAATTTACATAACTTTGGCAAAAACAGTAATGCACTGCTGCAGGAAATACTTAAATAAAATAAAAATTTAAAATGCAAATATATTTGTTTGAACCGTGAAATGTCACATAAAATAAATGACTATTAAATAATAAAAAAAAAAGCAAAATAATTATAAATATAATACATTTGTAATAATACTAAATGCAATAAAACTGTAAAATAAAATAATACAAAATAAAAATTCTATGCTAGTTACCAAGTTGCTGACCATCAAAACCTATTGGGTGAAGCTGTTCGACCAGCATGGATTTTGCTGGTTAAACTAGTTAGAACTCCAGCATTCTATGCAGTCTCCAAATCACAGCATATTCTAGTGTCTTAATTTATCTGGTCCTTTAAAGGACAGTGACCCAGATAATTCAACACAAAACAATGTGCAACTCACAGACAGATAATGAAGACTGCAATTCATTCAATAACTGAATTCAAACAGAGTAACTAGTAGCAACCCAGACCACACAACAGCAGACTCACCTCGACCTCCTCATAGCTGCTGGGAAACTTCCTCTCCTCGAAGATGAGTACATGATGTCTGATCCACTGGAGAAGAACGGTGACCAGCTCGTAATACTCCTGCCAGCGCAGCTCCAGCTCCTGCAGCCGGGAACAAGACCACACAAAAACTATTCAGAGAGGTACAGGAAAGCTCTTTTGCCACTAAGTCACTTACCACATTCACTCAATTAGGTGTCAACAGTCGTAGCCTTGTCTGATAACAGCATATGAAGGGAGGGACGAATCAAATACAGGGGCTTATTTATCGATAGTTTGTGACACAGCTCACAGATCATCTAATTCTCTTCTCATAACAGATGCTGATGGCGTGACGGAGGAATGAAATAAACTGCATCTGACAGCAGCTGGATGCTGTTATATAAGCGCAGATGGCAGAGATCCAGATCACACAACATCTATTACCTCTTCAAGTTTATATTCTTAACCTTTTATCCTCCTTAAAGGTGTAAACAAGGACGTGGAAGAGGAGCCTTCTGTCATTTTGTAACTCCAAAGAGGGTCAAAAAGGGTCATGATTCACCATATTTGAATGCGTGCAAATGAATTTGTAAAGGACAAATGTTCATTTAATTTTGTGCCTTTTCTTAACAAAGCTTTTTTACACTGTTAAAAGGTAAAAGGTTCTTTGTTGGCATTGATGGTTCCAAGAAGAAACTTCAACATCCATGGAACCTTTTCATTGCACAAAAAGTTCTTTGTACTGGAAAAAGGTTCTTTAGATTATTAAAATATTCTTCACTCTGAGAACAAAAATGGTTCTTTTAAGAACTGTTCACTGAACGATTTCTTAGGGAACCAAAAATGTTTCTTCATCTTTTTTTTAAAGAGACATCTTGGAATATAGTCATGTACAATTTTAGGAGCTCAATAGTCTTAAAGTGTAACAAAGGTGAAAATTGGGCTAAATTTTGCAAGCAAAAATAATCCATTGTCTACTGTTAATAGAGCAGAGAACTATGAAGTCACTTTCAAACCAAGCATCTTTCTGTTGATGATTTTGCATAGCCAACTTTGCATGAGCACAACCTGTGTGGGTAACTTTTTGTCTTCACACAAAACTCCAGATTGTTTGGATTCCTATTGAAGTAACTGGATTTTGCTAATGAAATTTCTCTGAGCATCAGTAAATGTGACCGCATCTTTGGTCCCCATTCACAGTAACTGTATTGAAAAGAGCAGCATGAACATTCTGCTAAACTTCTCCTTTTTTTTTGCACGAATGAAATAAAATCATGAGGTCTGGAATGCGTTTCTGAGTACATGACGATCATCTTGTCATTGTTAGAGAGACTGGACACTGATGCTATTCAGCAGTAGTGTGGGAATTTCACAGACAGGAAACCTTAAGTAACCTCATTCATATAGTTTTATTAGATTTGGTTCGACGGCATATTAACTGGACTATGTGCTGACTGCCTAAGTCTGGAACTGGGTCGTTAAGTGGAAATTACGTCATATTGAAATGATGAGGGAAATGCTCACATTGGCTCTGACGCCGTCCTGGACGTCTGGGATACGGGGTATAGCGTCGTAAAGGGAGGACACATAGGTGATGATGGACTTCTCATCAGGATGAGGCACATCCACATCTGCAACGAAAAGAATTGCAGATTAATAAGCGTTCATCGTTTCATTCAGAATGTTCAATAAAGAGATGAAAAAGAGATGCTTTGTTTAAGCAGAGTGCATTTGTCTGCTGCAACTTCATGGAAGATCAGATCAAATTTCAATCAAACAATTTGGATTTCATCAACATGAAAGGGAAACTGTGAATATATATATTTTTTCTCTGTTGTGATGTATATCCAAATTAAACAGGTAAAATGTAAAAAAACTAAAATCTATTTTGTCCATCAGGAATTGATTAGTTTTCGTTTGCTAATTGCTGCGATCTTGCACAAATCAAATCAAATAAGTTAACGTTTTTAATAAAGACAAGGACACAAGCATTTTAAAAAACATAAAAAATATATTTATGTGGATGGATAAACCAGGCATAATAAACATTGTAATATTCATGTAAAGTCAAAGGGGGTCACATACTTTTGACACTTTTCAAATGTCAAAGGATTGTAAACTCAAAGAAAGAGCAACCTACCGTGTTACATTTAATCAGGATTTAGCTCCAGTACTAGGTGTTAATATCTAATAATTTTCTTAAATTTAACATTACCCTCTGGGTCAAGCAGTCGTGTGACCCCAAGCTCTCGCTCTGCCACTGAAAAGGCCTGTTCCAGGTTCTCCAGATTGGATTGGCGGTACACCTTCCCCATGTCAATAAACCTGGGCCTGGTCAATCAAGAGAAACAAAACCATCAGCCTCAGGAAGTGTGTAATAAATGCAGCCTACTGTAAAAAGTTTAAATCACTGGATCACTGAACAAAAACATGCATTGCAAATGCAATCCAATGCATAAAAAATGCAAACACTTTACGATAAGATCACATTATGTCTAACATTAACTAAACAATACCAATATATTAGTTACAGTTCATGTTACCTCCGGTCCATCAAAAAACATTAACAGATACAACTTTTGATTTCAATAACGTATTATTATTAAATGTTTAACATGAACTAAGATTAATAAATACTCATGAAGTATATTTCAGTTTTAGTTCGGGCAACTAATGTAGTTAATGTTAACAAATGGAACCTTACGGTAAAGAGTCACCAAAGCAAAATTTTTTAATGAAATCAGAATGAGAACATTTTGCTTCTTTGGAGTCAGTGGATTTGAATATTGCACAATATAATAAGTATAAATGTTGCTTGATACTAGAGGATATAATGAGTTCAGAGACGCAGTTGAAGTGACCACCTGCTCCATAAATCCAAATAACATCTGTCTCCTGAGGGATGGAGCCATAACTCACATGCCATGAATACCCAGAGATGGGAGCGGCTCCAAATAACAGAGGGCGAACAAACTATACACATTTACACCGAATGATTAAAGCATCGAAAGTGTGATAAATGAAGCAAGCACCCAGGCATCTCTGTGAAATGTATGCTGGAAGGCATGGCATAAAATTCTCCAGCATGGTATTGAACGTCTGCCACCATGCTCCGATCGTCCGTCCCGAAGCCTCCATGGATCTGCCTCAGGTCTCTCTCTGATAAATAGCCCACTGAGCTCCAGTCCGGCCCGTATCCCGTCTGAGAGTCTCCGCTGGAGCGAGCGCCTGGACTCTGGGAGCCACGGCCGGAGTCCAGGGAACTCTGTGAGGGAATATCCTCGCACAGCATGACCACACGGTCCTCCACGTCACTCGCAGAAGCCATAGTGCTGCTGGAGCTGGCCCGACGCTTCTTAAAGGACAGACGCCTCTTCAAGTTGAGCATCATCGTGGCCCAAAATGTGCTTGCACGCAAGGCAATTCCAAATACAGCATACAGTTCTTGCAATTCCAAAAACCAATATCTCCTATAGTTTCTCAAAATGTGTTTCCAGAGAGCTCCAAAAAAGAAGGCACACTGTACTTGCAATGTTGTTTTCTGTCATGCAGGTGCTGCCTGTAAAAGTCATTTCTGAAAGGAGGCAGATCTGACAAATCCTATGGGTGTTCCTGGCTGACAAAAGCATCAAATCCTCTCTTCGTGTCAGGGTCAGTTGGGCGTTCCCAAGCTTTGCAGGTACATGTCAACGTTTCAGAAAAGATGCCCTGCGGGGAGGCCTGTCTCCACTCCGACAGGCACCACACCTCACGGTATTTGTCTTTCAGCCTTCATTGTACATTTCTTATAAAACTATTTTCTCATTCATTCTCTTCCTGCTCTCTTTTGTCCTCGCGTCTGCATACAGAACACACCCTCATTACAGAAAAACAGCTTTCATTTGGCCTGGATCTGTGTGGCATGTGTAGACGGTTGTTTCCCGCTTACAAAAAAACAGTATCATTGATTTAATTGATGCTCATATCGTTCCAAACCCATGTGGAACACAAAAGAAGATATTTGTAATAGTCTACATGCTGCTCTTTCCCATGCAATAAAATCAGTTTGGGTCACCAAGCACCAAAAACTAAAATTGCATTAATCTATTTTAGCTTTTAAAACTGCTACTTACTGACTTTTACATCTTCTTACTTAAAACATCCTGACTTAAATCTATTAAATCTACTTTCTAGTGAGACTTTGTCAAGCCAACATAAACTCTGTCTGGACAAACTTTTTTATCTAGTCGGCCTCTGCTGTAGTTCTCAAATCTCATTTACATTCGCATACATTTGAAAATGATGTGTCACGGTGCATCTAGTACATCTCATAACTGTTTCTTGAGCTCGACAGCCCATTATAACCATATACCACTTTATATTCAAGAGCTACTCATAAACTCTGCATGATATCTCCTTTTGTATTCATCAAAAAAGAAATGTCAATAACACTTAAAGGCTTTATGTGAAAGGCATTATAAAAGTTTTCATAATGCATGTTGTAATGCATTAAAAAAAATCGTAATTAATTGCAACCAAAATTAAAATGCATTATAATATTTGAAGGTTTGTTTGTTATGAGTTGTAATGCATTATACTTTCTAAAGGTGAAACAATAAATAGATAAGTATTGTAATGTATTATAGCTGTGATTACATTATTAATGAGATCATGCAATTCATTGTTAAGTGCATTACATATATATATATATATATAAAGGTAAAGTGTTACCAAAAAGACCTTTAGTTTAAAATATTCAAACTTCAAAGGCTGATTAAACTCCACAAGAATAAACTGTCAGTGGTGTGCACAGCGCTGATTTGACACATCTGCGCTCAGGGCATTTATCTCCACAGAAATATGCGCTGAATTCATATCAGAACATTTCACTCCATGGCATCAAGGACAAGTTTGATCAAGAGTGAAGCATTTCTATATTCCAACATTGCTAAAAGAATGCTGTATTTTTGAGTAACTATCAGACTAATGATAAACATTTCAAGAAAATATCAGGAAACACCATGTCTGTGACAATGCAGTGGTGACTACTACTACTTTAGACTTTTACAAGCCAAACCCCAATCTTGAGATGTAGTACAGAGGTACTTACTCGTGTTTGTGTATAACAGCATTGAAGAGCTTTCCGTCCCTCCAGCTAGTGGTGAAGTTATCGCAGCGGATACCAGAGTAACCCTCCACCATCCGCCGAGACCAGAGGAGCAGCTTCTCCTTCGCTGACATATCATCTGACTGACCGTTCACCTGGATATCTGAAATCTGCCAGCCCAGAAAAATGAGTTGCATGGATTTAATAACATGTGGCAGCAGCAGCCATATGCTTTTCATGTGCAAATCAATAAATAATCAAAGTGGTTGATTTCTTACACAAATTTTAGTCATGCACTACAAACAAAAGCCCCACTGAATACCATTGACCTCCTAAAACCCCTCTGAGACCCGTCATTAGACTTAATCCATGAACAAGTGCAGCAAAAACAACGCAGTTCATTAAAGAAAAATCCAAGCTTGGAAATTGGTTCACCGTCAGTGTTGGGTAAGCTATATATTTAAACTAGGGATGCACGATATATCGGCCACCATATCGGTATCGGCCCATATCGGCTCATTTTTTCTGTTATCGGTATCGGCCTGATAAGAAAATTTGGCCGATATCTTAAAGCCGATAAATAATGCATTATTTCCTTCAGAGACACTTCAGATGCGCGCTGTTCGTTTGCAGCCTTTTGTGCAATTGTACATTGTAATATTGTGTTTATGCAGCTTGCCGAGCTATAAGCTGCTCAGTTTGAAGCATTTAAGCAACAGTATCTGCCAAAAAACAATGAGGATCTCAAATAGAAAACATGCATTTTTAGACTACTCATAGTTAATCAAACAAGCATTAAACTAGATACTGTATGTATTTGACTACAAAAAAAGACAAAAGATATACTTCTGGCAACATTGACTGATGTAGTACAGTTGCTTTTAGTTACTCACAAACATTGTTTTAAGGCTTCGATTTTAACAAATTATGGTGACTAAATGTCCCAGATTATCCTGGATTATCCTGGGTTCATGGGTTTCATGTGTCCCAACATTTCACAAAAAAATAAAATAAAATAAATTAAGAAATAAATAAATTACATAAGTGCCAGTTTGATGTTTAATGCAGGATTCTGTTTAGAATTTGGGGAAACTCAATAGAACACGATAAAGAGGCTAAGGAAAAGGGATGAAACACTCTAGACTTAAACTTAATTTTGAGGAAATCTTTTAGAAATAGTGTTTTTCTATCCTTATTTAAACAATCATTGAATCATTTTTAATGTCACTCAGGACACAAGACTAGCTCATGGGAGGTTGCAAAACCTCAATAAAATTTCAGAAGAAGCAGAAATTTCAAGCAGAAGAAACCCTGGTCACGAGACTCTATTTTCAGTCATGCTACCTCCATAAGGAGAACGCTCTTTTATTTCTTGAGGAGGTGGGCAGAAGTTCATACGCCACATCTCTACATATACCTCTGTGTCGCTGTTGAATAAACCAGAAGTCCTGCCAACTTATTTGATCAATCCAAAGAAATTAAATTCCCTCAAACAATGGAAGGACACATCGGCTGAATGTGTGACAGCCTCCTGGCAGCTGTAGTTTAATTGTTTGAGGTGGAATAAATCAGGGTGTGGTTGTAATTGAACACCTTGAACAACAGATTCACATAATTCAGATCTACAAAACAGCCTGGATATTAGATTATGAAATTAGATTAGATCAAAGACTCTCAATTCCTCATGGTGCCTAAGACACTGAACCGATTTGTGTAGAGAATCAAACAAACTGCATCATTTTAACATTCTACGACTGTTGTGGTTGATTATAATGGATATTCCTGATTAAAGGAGATTATTTTTAAAAAATACATGTTATTGCATGAAGCAGAGACTGGTTTGAAGCAAAAACGATTGACCCTATTGATGTTTGATTGGAAACCGATGACACCCAAAGAATTAAATGAACCAGTGATTGATCCAGACTGAAGCGATTGATCAAAATGATCAGGAGCCCAGGAGGAGGAGGAGGTAAATGGTACGGGAACTCAACACTGACAGAACAGGAGACCTGGAAGTGCAGGATGATGGTCCATATGAGACCCAGCGTCAGCTTTGGGTTCCCGTCTGCAATGTCATCGTTCCTGATATTCACCAGCTTGACCTGTGATTTACAGAGAAGAACAGCATTTCACATTTGTGACACTGTCTCAATACTCTATGATTTGCTTTTCCATGAAAACACTCAAGGAGGCACTTAAAGCAAAATGTCTATGCTGCTCTTTTCCCCACTAAGACGACTGAAGATACACACATTTTCTAGATGGCTTTTTCAAATGCTATGATGGTCAGTTTTGTTGTGACCAGACAGCGGTTCCAATTAACTTTAACTTCATGTAAGAAAGCAGCTTGGACATTCTGCTAAACATCTCCTTTGATAATCCACGGATGAAAGAAAATACACAGGTTTGGAAACCAACGAGGTTGAATAAGGACAGTAAGGACAAATACAGAGTTCTGGCATGAAACTCTAGATGGCGCAGTCTGATAGGTCTAACTCAATCTGACATAATGATATCATTATCACATGGCACAGCTGATTGGTTCTCTCCTGTATCGGTAGCCAATGAGCTCGCTGCTCAACATTCAAATATATGACTAGTGCTTGCCGTAGCAGTGCAGCTTGCTTCAGAAACCCTCCACCTTCCCCAGCTCCACCTGTATAGATCTGCTACGAGGTGATTCATGTATGCTATATGGGGGTTATTTCATGTATGTTATATATGCAGCAGCAGTATTTCTTACATGCTCACAGCAGCATGTTGTGGATGTATTGGCATTAGCAAGTCTCTGTACTTGCTCTGCCGCAGCAGCAGCAGCAGCAGCGTAGCAGATCTATTCCGCCAAGACCAAATACATTAACATTGTCATGCACATTACCATGCCAATCCCTCCGAGAGTTGTCATGACAGAACTATAATTTTTGGACATACTATCCTTTTAATGTAGTTTGTAAGTTGTGTTGTTCTCGTACCTGCCGGTGTCGGAGGAAATCCAGTGCTATCTGCACATTCTGCAGTTTGTGGAATCGCATGCGTCCTCTCTCGCGAGGCTGTGGAGACAGACAGAGGGGGAATAAGACACATAACATTGTTTAAAGAAGAGACGAGACTGAGACGTGTCCTTGAGTGCCCAGAGAAACTTCTTTAGAAGGTCTAAATGAAGAAATAATGAAGAACAAGGAGGACCTTGCAGTGAGGCTACAATATTTATGAACACTAATAATGCAAAGAAAAGACATTAAAGACCCCATGAAATCAAAATGTTTAGTCTATGCCTGTTAGCATTGAGGACATCTGTATGCTAGGTGACAGAAAAACTAAATCTGCATTTAAAATATACATTTTTGATATTCTGATTCATGTTGTGATCAGGAACATATACACATTTTTGTCCAATAAGCTCCATGCAAGAATGAGCATGTTCCCTACATAAATTATACCTGCTTTGATATGCCAAGCCCCAATTTCCTGTTTCAATACGTCAACATAGATAATGCAAAAAAAATTAAAATTTAAAAATTAAGCAAACAAATAAATAAAATGCATGTTGAGTCACTTCATGGGGTCTTTAAGCTTATTTGACAGAAGTGATGGTCTTGTGGCTTTAGGGACGTAACGTGGTATAATATTGTGCATGAATGCTAAATAACTACTGAATGCTAAAAAAAACGTTCTGTATTATAGGAAACAACCCAAAACACTTGACTCCCCAAACACACTCCAACAGTTTGCAGACATCATTTTGTGACCTGAACAACTTTAACTTAAAAAAGCATGTCTTGCACAACTTATAATCAGTTATATGTTGCTTCACAATTAATGTGGATTTATTTGGCAGTCACTTAGATATCATTCATTCGCTATATTGGTCACACACCCAAACTGTGACGAGGTTCAGATAGATGGTGTCATAAAGAGAAACAGCATCAGTCATGCTCAAGCGGAGGCTACTATAATGTTATTTAGAACAGTCAAATTTCAGAATAAAAGTCCCTCAAATTAGAAGCAAAAACATGCTTTATTAAGACAGCAATGTTGTTTTTGATCTTAAATCTTTTTTATTTATAAATCTTAAAGAAGTCTTTCAATATTGTTGTATAAGAGTAAATTAAACTGCTACTGTAATGCTATTCCTAATAGTAAACTTTCAAAATAAAAGTCCCAACAAATTAGAAGAAAAAACATGTTTAAGACAGTAATGTTTTTTTGCAAACGTATCTTTTAAGTCTTTAAATTTAGAATTTTTAATGAAGTCTTTCAACATTTAGCTACCAACCTGCTGAATAATTACCCTGTAATCTTTATTTTAAAGTGCCCCTACTATGGATTTTTTTTTAATTACCTTTCATGCAGTGTGTAACACATCTCTAAGTGAATGCAAACATCCTGCAAAGTTTTAAATCTAAAAGTACCTCGTGTATAAAGTTATTGTCTCTCAAAAGAAAGAGTCGACTCTGAATAATTGAAACGAGTCGTTTTTCAAACGAATCCCAAGCCGTTTCATCTTGACGTCAACATGAAACATTAGCATATTGTCCAGGAAGCAGCACTGCGCTCACAAACGCTGCTTTATCAGGCATCACAAGTGAGATGAAATGAAAATGAGACCAATCGGACCAATCACCGCAAATTAGCGTCACGCAAAGCAAGGGTTTGGAAAAATGAATAATTGAGCGAATCGTTTGGGAGTCGTTGAGCAAATAAGATAAAAATAATTGCATATTTTAAGACAATTAAAGTGTTTTTTGACCTTGCATGCATGTCAACCTGTTGTTGGGGACTCTCAAAACCAAAATATAGACCTTTCATTACTTATAATAGGGGCACTTTAATCAGCTGAGATACCTAGCATTTTATCGCCGTGAGACATACAGTAGCATTGAAGTAACTCTAATAACAAATGAAAACAAGACTGGCGGACGTGACATCATGCGCAGGCCAGCCACAGTAAGTGACCCATGCCAATGAAGCATCTGCATCACTCACCAACCGCACGCTCCGCACAACGTCCCGCTCCCTCGGCTTGACCAACAAGAGAAGTGCAAAGAGAGCAGACAGAAGTCAAAGGGCAAAGGTCAGCAAAGAGACGGTGGGATGAAAGACAGAGAAAGAGTCAAGGAGGAGCCACACAGATTCAAAAGAAAAGCCGAAGAGTGACGTTAATGTCTGAGCTACAGCCAAGAAATGAAGCAGTTTGATGGGAAGATATCGAGAATTTGCCTGGAATATCTGAACCCAGTGTTTTGGGTGTGATTCAACAAAACGTGTTTCGAATTTAGAGAGACGTATTCCAAGGCATCACCCATTAACATGTCTTCGTTGACCTGGAGATCTGGATCAGGACTTTGGATTTGTGTGAAGGCTGAGGGCAAGGTTGGAGGTGGAGAGGTAGACTGGGGTAAGAGATGGTCTTCTCTTGACTGGCTGTTTAGCTGCATTAGTGGAGGAAGAAGTTAGGTTACACTCACCAGCGTCTCTCCGGAGAGGACCTCCAGAAGGGAGATCAGGTTATGTCCATCTCGGAGATCTTCATACAGGTCATTCACATGACGCTGAGTCTGAGGATGGAGAAAAAGCAAAGATCAGTTTACGAGAGTCACACATAAAAATTTTTAAAAAACATCCCTGCAGAAAGAAAATCCAATTCTGCATCAATTCTGAAGATTTCATTCCTCACAAACAAACACTAAATTACAACCCCGAACTGTAGCATTGTGTTTGTAGCACATCCTGATTACCGCTTGATGCGATCAGACTCATCCATGATTTTTCTGGACGTTTAACTTTTTTTGACAGGTGACTGCGTGATTTAGTTGAATTGGTTCAATTGTCAGCAGGTTTGTGTTTTATTAGTTTGGAGGACAAAATCATTTTGTCATAATTCATCTATCCTCATGTATATATTTTTTTCCCTCACATGAAACACAAGATGTTAGGCAGAAAGCCTGAGCGTCTACATTTTATTCCATTCAAGGAAAGTTAATAGTGATGCCAATCCAATCCAAATCCTATATATTCCAACTGACTTGTCATTTGGAAATGCCACTTGAAATTCTCTGGTACGTTTATGTTCTTTTTAGAGCTTGGCAGTATACATCTAGATCCAGTGTTCTTGTACGGGATAAAAACAGAAGCTTAGACATGCTGCCTAACACCTAATTTTGTGTTTAAGTTTGGAACAACATGATTTTGACCAAATTATATTTTCTGGGCATCTGAAACAGTTAAGGCTCCAAAACTGGGCAGCTCGAGCAGGGACTCTAAACACAAGCATGCATGTCTCTTGTTAAGAGAGGGGAAAAAAACCTGAATTCAAAGTGATTGATTTGCGTTTTACTCAGTGAGTACAGGACAGGGCAACGCATGGCTGCAGGCAGAAGAGCGGCTCACCTGCCTCGCGTCAAAAAAAGATCTGTGTCAAATGATTTACTGAGTGGCAGAGTTTAAATTAAATTCTGAAGCTTTCTCCTTTTTTTCTAAATCAGTCACTCAATCATTGTACAGCAGGTTTATAAAACCTCGTTGAGTCAGATCTCAGCTTCAATAATAAAAACACAGACAGACTGGGCTTCCTCAGGTATTTATCATGCAGCTATCAATATTAACTATATCGGTTACACTTCACTTGAAGGGGTGTGCATAAGACTGACATGACACCTTCATAATCATGACATGACACATGTCATGAATATGAAAGAGGTTGTATGCATGTTTATGACAACTGTCATTAAGTGTCATTCGCTCAGTTATGTAAAGATGACATTGTTTGAGATGTCTTTGTTATGGGTTATGGTTGAGGTAAGGGTAGGGGTAAGGTTAGGTTAGGTTAGGGTTAGGTCAAATAATGTCATATTTGCATTAAAAATGACATAACTGAGCGAATGACACTTAATGACAGTTGTCATAAACATGCATACAACCTCTTTCATATTCATGACATGTGTCATGTCATGATTATGAAGGTGTCATGTCAGTCTTATGCACACCCCTTCAAGTAAAGTGTTACCACTATATCTATATCAGCTATATATATATACATGCACTGCTGCAAAACACTAAAATCTCTGCAGCTCGCTTGAAAATCCTTAAAGCTACAGTTCACAGAAAACCGACAGTTATGTGATCATTTATTCTCCCTCATGTTGTTGCAAACACATTCAAATCAGTGTTATTTTAGTACCATTGATAAATATTGCAGGATTTTTTTATATTTTAACAATTTTCTGTTTTCTATTTAATTTTAGTTAAAGTTTTAGTGATTTTGTTGTTTGCCTTTTTTTA
Organism: Sinocyclocheilus grahami; assembly: GCF_001515645.1. Classification (NCBI taxonomy): domain Eukaryota; kingdom Metazoa; phylum Chordata; class Actinopteri; order Cypriniformes; family Cyprinidae; genus Sinocyclocheilus; species Sinocyclocheilus grahami. Next base: position 437,786 of record NW_015505851.1, read on the forward strand.
TTTATTTTTTTATTAGTAAATACATTTTTATTTATTAGTTTATTTAGTTATTAGTTATTTCAGCACATTGAGTACTAAATTAAAATGAGAAATGTTGAGAAATGTAGCTGAAATAAAACAAGATTTTTAAAAATTGATTTCCATTAACATTTTGTTTTGTTTTATTTTGTTTTAGCTTTAGTTTAACTATATAACCCTGGTTCCAAACAAATCTTTATTTTTTACTATAATAACAATCAAATCTGTCGAGTTCCAGTAAGGACAAAAAAAAATAATATATATATATATATATATATATATATATATATATATATATATATACAGTTGGAGGCCGCTGTGCTCTTAGGAACCTTAAGTGCAGCAGAATTTTTTTTGTAACCTTGGCCAGATCTGTGCCTTGCCACAATTCTGTCTCTGAGCTCTTCAGGCAGTTCCTTTGACTTTATGATTCTCATTTGCTCTGACATGCACTGTGAGCTGTAATGTCTTATATAGACAGGTGTGTGGCTTTCCTAATCAAGTCCAATCAGTATAATCAAACACAGCTGGACTCAAATGAAGGTGTAGAACCATCTCAAGGATGATCAGAAGAAATGGACAGCACCTGAGTTAAATATATGAGTGTCACAGCAAAGGGTCTGAATACTTAGGACCATGTGATATTTCAGTTTTTCTTTTTTAATAAATCTGCAAAAATGTCAACAATTCTGTGTTTTTCTGTCAATATGGGGTGCTGTGTGTACATTAATGAGGAAAAAAAATTAACTTAAATGATTTTAGCAAATGGCTGCAATATAACAAAGAGTGAAAAATTTAAGGGGGTCTGAATACTTTCCGTACCCACTGTATATATATATATATATACTGTATATATAAAATAACAGTGTGTTGAGTGAATGATGACAGGATTTTAGGATCAAAATACTCTTTAACTAATAGTGTAACACAGCAAACCTTTTCACAATTTATAAATTTAGCAAGATTGCTTCCTATAATCCAAGTACAATGACAGAGCTGTCGTCACTGTACATCCAGTATGTGAGTGAGCAGATGGGGTTTCATGCGCAGCACACGTGATGAGGCAGTGCAGACTTCTTATGCTGCATTTTTTTCTGCATTTCCTTTGGTTCTTTAGCTGCAGATTTCTTTGCTGCAGTGCATGAGACTAAAACGAATGGCAACCAATGGGCCATTTTCAAGCTCAAGCTGTGAGCATGGTTCAGCAGAAGAGCCTCGGGGAGGACAGGAGCACTGAACATGCGTGTGAGAGAGCAGAGCATGCTGGGACACGCTGACAAGATGGACCTACCTCAGCTCTCCGGTGCTGGAGGAGAGGATGAGGAGGAGAGAAGAGCACAGAGTGATGAATGGAGTTACATCGATTCGAAATGGAACAAAGAAGTGAAAGTTGAATGATGAAGGACAACATTAAGATTTAAAATCTGATGCTGATATCAGCTACATCGGTTATATTACTATAATCTCCTTTTATCATGTTCAAAACTTGCGATTTATCTTTTCCCACAGACATAAAATAAGACATTTAGCAGAAAGTCCTTCACACAAAGCCTTCACATTAAAAGAACACTTCATACGAAGTGCTGCTGGTAGTTTTTGTCCATGGCTTGGCTGTTTCAGCTGATTTGCACTTGATTTGTATGGAAAAAGCGGCCTGTACGTTCTCATTTTGGCTTCCACAGAAAAAGAAAAATCAAAGTGGTTTTAGAATGACATGAGAGTGAGTAAATGAATTCTCTTTCCATCGTGGAAACTTAACATCTTATTCGGTTAAATGTTGTTATACCTTGAGGAACACTCACTGGAAATCATTTTCTGAAATTTGTACTTAATTCTTTGCAAATATTAGACATCAAATGTTCAGAATTGCCCTTTCTCTGTAATGTAAATGTAATTATATTTTATGTATTTTAAAAGTCTTAATATAAAGCATTTGTAAGCTGGATAAATGACTTCTATTCAACTGCTGTATAAAGCAGAGGACAAGGAAAAGATGATCGACAGAACTACTGAGGTCTTCTGAAGTTCAGCACAATAAAGCCTGCAGCCTCTTTTCTTTCACAAAAACATCTGAAAACTGAAAGTGAAATGTGACCCTGGACAACAAACCCAGTCATTAGGGTAATTTTTTTTAATTGAGATTTATACATCAGCTGAAAGCTGAATAAATGAGCTTTCCATTGATGTAAGGTTTGTTAGGATCGGACAATATTTGGCTGAGATACAACTATTAGAAAATCTGGAATCTGAGGGTGCAAAAAAATCTAAATATTGAGAAATTCATCTTTAAAGTTGTTCAAATGAAGTTCTGAGCAATGCATATTAGTAATCAAACATTTAGTTTTGATATATTTTCGGTAGGAAATTTACAAAATATCTTCATGGAATATGATCTTTACTTAATATCCTAATGATTTTTGGCATAAAAGAGAAATGTATAATTGTGACCCATACAATGTATTGTTGGCTATTGCTACAAATATCCCCCAGCGACTTAACACTGCTTTTGTGCTCCAGGGACACAGATGTCAACAAGGCAGAGCTCATATTGAGCCACTAGAGGTTTCTGTTGATGCATTAAATGCATTAAACCTCACACACAAACCATACTGTGTATTATTGCAATGAACTTCATCACAATCCATGACTCTTTGCTATAATGTATTATATCACAGTCAGTGTTCGAGTCACACATTGGCAAAACACCAATCCAGACCTAAGCAATGTATGGGTGTATTATACTGTAATAAGTCTCATTTGTGCCATCTATCTCCATATACTTGACCACTAGCCCATGTTTTCAGCACAAAGCAATAGCAGCATCTAATAAGCGCTAGATGACAGCTGATGACAGCGACAAACCACAGAGCAAACTGTTTTTGTGATCTCTAAGTGTTCGTCAAGGTCAAACTCAAACATTCAGTCAGCAAATATAGATGTGTCCGTGTAGATAACAGCCAGATTATTATAAAATAAGGGCTTATATTTGATAGTATAAAGAGTGAAAACATACTCAGTGTTTGTATTAAATACAAATGAGTTGAACATTTGCTACATAGGTTTATGTAGGTGTGCTCTGGATGCACATCCTAAAATCACTTTGATATTAATAATAATTAATATAACAAACAGTATATAAAACAATTGTTTTACCCAGAAACTTTGCCAAAATTCATAACAAATAAGGTAAGGATGAGATAAGGTCAGAATAAATGACGAAAGCACATTGTCAAACATAATAATCTGCAATGATGAGGTTACATTCAGAATTTAGCCTAAAACAGTTGTTCATTTGAGCTGTAAAGATGTGTGAGAAAAGATTAAATTCAGTCCTCCTCTGAGAAAAAAAGTAGTCAACTTTTGCTTAATCACAGATAAAGGGCTTTAACCCAGCCAAACATCTGCAGCACATGTGCTACTGTTGGCTGCACTGACAAGTGTTTATTCCCTGAATATGATATGCATGCTGCAAAATGAATCCAGATGTTCTTGACACGCAGGTTTGTCTTATATCAACTCTTTTGTTCTGAAGGGGTCTCGTGTTTTGCCTCCTCTACGGTGAATGAACAGGCTTGATGGATTTGTACGAGTGCTAATAACCTCCGATTTTGTCTGGCGCTACATTTTCATTATCTTTTGTTTGGATTTTCAACACACCCCCTTTCTGCCTAAACACTAGACACTTTAGACTAGACCATGATAAACGAGCTGTGTGTAGATTTATAACATGTGTGGACAGGATATGATCTGCTTCTCTACGGCGGATACAAACAGAAATCATGTTCAGCCCAACAGCTGTTATGTCTCCCCAAATGGAAGAGACTTTAAGATGAGTACACCAGTTTCTAAACTGGGTGTTGTGACATAGTGGCTCAAAATTGCACTGGTAACTAATAGTAGTGGTATGTGTGAGCAATACACTGGGAGACATGATAAACTGGTAGAAATGTAACGAGTATTATCTGTCCATCATGGTTATGCTCACATGACATCGCAGTGCTGCACTGTAATAAAAGTTGATGTTTTTAAGCCTTTCTTAAAGTGAAAGAACTTAATTTGATACTTGCACACTGTTCTGATTATTATTATTATTAGTTGACCGAAACTAATATTAAAGCTATAAAAAGTCAAATGAAAAAAAAAAAAGTTGCTTGAAATAGTTTCACTTTTTTCAACTCAATGTACTAAAATAACTAAAACTGAAATAAAATTTTACAATTATATAGACATATTTAGAGGGGAAAAACATGATCGCAAATGACAAAATCTCACTTTAAAATTACTTTTGAAACTTTAAAATGAAACTGGAAAATAAAAAAATTAGTAATTAAAAAAAAAAACTATAATAGTATCTCAGTGATACTAAAACAACACGTTTTAATCAGTTTTTAATCAGTGCACACACCCAAAGCTAGAGTACAGAAAACCTTATCACACAGTTCTTTTTCATTGTTTACTTGTCTTAGTTTTCCTGTACATTAGTTAGGCTATTATTAGTTTTGTTACAAAAAAGTGTTTTTTTTTCCATTAAAACTACATTGTGATATATCATTTCACAACAACAATATATAAGATGTTCATCACACCGGCCATTGTAGGTTCAAACTCTACAAGGGTTGATTCATGAACTAAACCTACACTCTAAAAAGTGCTGGGTTAAATACAACCCAGTGCTGGGTAAAATAGGGACAAACCCAGCTTGTGCTGCGAAAGTGTATAGTAAGTTGCATTGGATTTGTTTGTTAAAATGATAATCAAATAAGCCAATAACAGTAAAATCACAATTTGAACATGAATGGATGAGTACACAGAAGGGAAGAGCAGGACCGATAATCACTGGCTATATTATCCTGACAAACTACAGTGAATAATGAACATAAAGGTACCTTTATTAAGTGTTTGTTCACCCATTTTGTGAAAGTCTTCTTCTGCACTCTGTCCCGTTCATCTGCAAAAAAAAGATAAAGAACAAAAAATTTCAACACACTTCAGCAGTGTTCAGAGTAAATGTCTGGATATGAAGGAATTTACGTCATTTTGTAAATACTGCTGATTATTAAAATAATGTTTTGATGTTAAACTTTAAAATGCTAAATCCCTATAAATAAGCAATTAACAGGTTAATTTCACTGAGAAGTGCAAAACCGTCTCTGTGATGCTTTCAAATCACCGATCTGTTGATTTGATTGTTACGCTCAGCCCAAAACAACCACTAGTGTGAGTGTGTTTCCAACAGGACTGCAAGTGAAGAGAGTAGTGCAACAAATGAAAACTCGATAACCCACGCCAGAACGTTTTTAAATCAACTCTTTTTGCATAGGAGCAAACTATTAAAACTCAGCACCAAGGAGGCACACCCATGTGAGAAACCGATCTCTGGGTAAAGCCGGAGAGCAATAACTGTCAAGCAACAACGGAGCGCAGGTTCGAAGGGAAGAAAACGGCATGCATTGTGAGGCCTCAGGCTGGGAAAATTCACCAGAGCTTTAATCCTAAGTGTGCATCACTCACGACAAACCGAACACCACAGACACACCCACAGCCTGCAGAATCATGTTCCTTCAGCAGCGAGAAGCACAAGAGAACACTGCATACAAACTACCAACACTTGCATCTGTCATCATTACTAGAGAACTTGCAAAGCACTGTGTTGTTCAGAGTAATCTGAAGCAGCATGCTCACATTTATTGTTAAAGTTTGTGAGTTAGTTGGTTACTTTTTCTATTAGTTAGCTTCAGCTACACTACTTAACCATTTGATACATGCATGTCGGTGCATTGTAATTACATTTAAAGTACTTGTACTTAATTAACATGTGTCATTACAGTGTTAACTTTATCCCTATCTGTAACTCAACCCTTACCGCAAAACCTAACCACTATAACCCTAACCTTACCCTTACTACCAAACCTAAGCTCATTAGCAAAAAATGTGTACTTTTTTCAGAACAACATGTAGTTACACAGCAAATCCATTATCTTGCAGGTATTTAATGCTAGTTTATAGTAGTTAAGGCCAGCTAATATATTGTAAAGTGTGAAGTTAGTGTTCAAAGTAACAGAAAAAATTGACATTTGTGTAGAAAAATACACAGGACAGCATGCAGAAGCATTAGAAATAAGAATCTATGATAGAGATTTCAATACACCTCTTTCTGGGAGGAAAACTGCTGTAAACTCATGTCTAATCACAATACCAAATCTGAACCAATGGCATCAGGTGCACAGGACATCCCAACACCATCTCTAATTTGAAGGATGGTGACGACGGATCAGCAAGGACTGAAAGACGTTTAAATATACTAGGAATCAAGTGTCAAGCAATCTCGAAGGAATGCATGAGCCAAAACAGAGCAAATGCCCAACACCTCAATCCAATTAATTGACGCTTCTGTGGAATCAAATGTTCTCCGCTCAATACAATGTTGTCAGGTACAGCAGGGTACTTCAATGCATAACATGATATACAATTGAAACAGTTTGCTGAGCAATGTTAAGAGTCCTTTAAAACGCAGAGTGATTGTGGAGTGTTGAGGGAACAGCTGATTCAGACCCGCATGACTTCTGCTTCTGATGGGTGGAGTATGACGAGCAGATTATGAAATATAACTGCCATGGTGACTATCATGGGTGGAGGGTCATTAATGTAAGACTTCCTTAAAGTGTTCGAAGAGTCCTACTGCGGGAGATGAGGTGGATAATTAGGAACAGATTTGCGGGGGTCGTCAGCAGACCTTTGTCCTTTGACCACCGTTCACATGCTTTCTATCCTCTAAAAGTTGTATAAAGTTACAGCAACCAATGCCCTTGTGATTCAGCGCACAACTCCTGCCCTCTGGGGGGTGTGAGGCATGCAAGAAAATACATTTTTTATCTATAAAATTCTATTTTATCCAGCGTTATTGTACGCTATAGTGTCAAATGCACTTTCTCACCACTGTTTGCTGATGACATACTGAACGAGCCAATCCAGTGAATGTCCCACTTAACACTTTTTACACTGGTAAATATAAGTCATCTATTTAAATATTGGTCAGGTGAGGCAGCTTCTGTGTGAGCCTTTTTAAAGTGTGAATTAAAGGCACCTGGGCAAAGCAACGACAGATTGCAAACATTATAAGGCTAGTGATAAACCTTGAGTTGTTTACTGCTTTACTAAAAAATAAATATTAAGACTTAAATGCAGTTTTTTAATAATGAGATCTTCTAATATCAGATCTCATTATAATATCTTCTACTATAGTCCTGTTTGCTTACAAGATTGCATTTAAAAAGGTGTAAAATATTTTTCTCATGGTTGTTGTCTTTAATGCAAGAACTGAACAAGTATTAATACATCAAGATAAAAAGTCCTAGATTTCCTAGATCCTGGACTGACACTGAAGAAACCTAAGCCATATACACTGCAAATACTACTACTAATAATAATAATCAACAATGTTTTCCAGTAAAATAAGATACATTGACTTAGAAAGCAAATTTGCATATGGCATTAAGACTTTTTCTCAGAGAATATATCTGGAATGAAATTGATTTTATGACCCCATTTGTGCTTAAATCTTAATCTGACACAGTTTCGCATCTCAATTAAACTGATCTTGTTTTATGAACGGCTTACACTTTATTCTGACAGTCCACTTTAGAAATTCTACTCACTATACTTTGCAACTACATGTCAACTAAACTCTCATTAGAGTGTTGAGCGTTCATGTAGATATGATACTTGTAGAATGAATATCTAAATACAGTGTTACCTAAGAATGTTTCCAAAACCAGAATACTGCTTAAAATCAAAGATTCGTTTCAATGTAAGTCTGTGAAGTTCACACACTAATAATAACTAGAGATCTGACTTTGACGAAGAAGAAATTTCTCTTCCATCACGAGCAGGTGCATCAGAGAGCTTTCCTAACTACCTTTCCTGCCTTCCAAGGCTTTCAGCATTCCCTGATAGTGCAAGTCATCTGAAGGGATCCTCTCCAGGCTGTCGCTTGAATATTCCCTCCGTCTCTGTTGCGTACTCATCCTCCTTTGCGTCACGCTAGTCACAAACCGTGCTCCTTAACTTCACTTGTCCGAATCGAAAGCTGCAGCGATGCTCCTGTTCTGCTTTCTTTCTGTTTAACTCCTGCCGTCCATTTCCTAGCTCCTCTAAGTGATGCAACTAGCTACAGGTCGTAGGCCTGCTCTTGATCTGACTGCAGAGAGACATGGAGGGCATTGCAGGATATGCTTGGCTCCGCCTCAGCCCTAAATTGTCATGTTGGTGGAGCCGAGGCAGGAAGAAGAAGGGAAAGTGAGTGGGAAGGTGTGTCCGCCAGCATGCCTCATCTAGAATCTCACACCCTCTCCGAACACACACACTAAATCATTACAGTCTCTAAAGAATAACGCAACAGGAAGAGCGTTGAGAGTGGCGAGTTGTGTAACTGCACGCTAAACGAGTGTGTAGAACTGGTCAAAAGAGCCATTACAGGAACTGGATTACATAATCACGCTCTAAAAACTACTCATGCCAATAGACATCACACACACACAGGTATACACCTCTTTAATGATTAACCTCTGTGACAAACCTGAGCGGTTGGGCAAGTATGACTAACTGAGGCAGGGTGAGGCTCTGGGATGGGCCGCTCAGGTCTACACATGCTGGAGCTTAACAGTATTGAACCCAGAAAATACATAACCAGAGGCTGCAGAATCAACAGCAAGAAATACAAAGAAAAATCTTTATAAGAATCATCTCGCTTTCTTGTTTGCATGAGTGTGTGCGTATGTGATCGTGCTTAAACTGCACGTGCACCATCTTCCATCACTAAAGAGTGTGTAGATATGTTCGAAATCGTTCATAAGCGATTACCGGACTAGTCTTTACACTTCAAAATTGAACGTGTTACTTGCAAATCCACACAATTTCTGAGTGAAAACAACACTAAAATACTGAAAACTGACACTACATTTCTTTTTATACTAAAACTGTAGGAAGAGAAAGATACAACAGCTCTGCTCATAAAGACATAAACCTACAGCAGAAGAAGAAGATGAGGATGGGGCCTTCATCACCCGCTCATCATCTGAACAGACCCGCACCATAAGCGTTGAGAAGCTGCTCATTTGATAACCTGTTCAGGCTCGCCGGTAACTATAACAGCCTGGACTTGACCGTGTTTGCAGGATTCTCAATTTTTTTCGATATCTGACATATTTCTCAGCGGATATGGAAGCTGACGCCTTCGGTTTATAGACGTCTAAATGTCTGTTGATACAGGAGACGGTATTAAGGTGCGACAAAAAAAAAAAAAAACTACCAACACCTATAATAGCATTTACTTTCTTTTTTTTATGATTTACATTTTTCCAATCGATTTAAAATATTTCCTATACCCACTGTGATTTCAAGTTTTGTAACCTTAAATAGGTCAAAATTATTGATGTATGCATGCATGTGTTGGGATTTTTTTAAATGCATCAAGGTCGCATTAAATGGATCAAAAGTGACAGTAAAGACTTTTACAATGTTGGAAAGGATTTCTATTTCAAATACATGCTGTTTTTCTACACTTTCTATTCATCAACAATTCCTGAAAAATAAAATGCATCACGATTTCCACAAACATATGAAGCAGCACGACTGTTTTCAACATTGTTAATAATCAGAAAGCAGTAAATCGGTATATTATACTAATTTCTGAAGATCATGTGACACTGAAGACTGGAGTCATGATGCTGAAAATACAGCTGCGCATCACAGAAATAAATGCGATTTTACAGTATATTCACATAGAAAACAGTGATTTTAAATTGTAATAATATTTCACAATATTACCATATAATATTGATTGACTACTTTTATATTTACACAAGTACGTAACCTCATTAGCTTTGATCAGCCTTGTTTAATTACAGTGCCCTTGAAACTTATAAACTTATAATTAGATCATTTATTGTAGATGTAGTTACCCATTCACATATATAATTATTATACTAATTGTTTAATTATATAATGATATTGAAAATATCTCATTTAAACCACAAAGAAAGAGTAATTCTGCTGATTGCAAGGACACACTGATGTGATGCTCTCTTAATGTGTTTTGAGTCCACATGATTACCAGCAGATTCCATACGGCATAACATCATTCACAGACCAGCTGATACTTAATCCACACAAAATGACAAGAGCTGAGATCTGATTGGCTGGATTAACAATGAGCCCTTCTGAAGACATGAGCCCACAAGATACACGGCGTTATACAAACACAGCCTTTGAAGATATTCAAGAGCTTTGTTTGAGACACGTGATATCCTTGAGCACACCCATATATTTAGATGAACTTGCCCTTTTTTTTTTAAATAGCAAAAACTGTTCTTGGTTCTCGGCCAGAGCTGCGATATGGACCGGGCTTTATTCCAACAGTCAAGTCTACACAAGACGAATCATTCATGATCCTCCACACGCCCAGGGTGTAGCATGATGGACCTTTTGAATCAATATCAAGTGTTCATCCTTCAACCTCACATAAACACACCTCAGATCTTTCTATGAACCCACATGCACACAAAACCGCTCTGCATCTGAGGTCAGATGAGAAGTTTGCATATCATCATATTTGATGCAATCAGGCTTTTATGGCTCATAGGATATAGAGGGGAAAAAAACACATACATTTTATCCAGACTCAAAGTGAGCAAAAATATGCAATTTGGTGCAGATGCTGATATTTATATGACCAAAAAGTAAGATGAAACTTTGCTTGCTTGTAATGTAAAATCAATGAGATTTTAACAGCTGTTTTACAGCTTGTAAAAAATGATATTAATATCAGTCGTCACTCTATATCTCCAATAATATGTCTTAGCAAGATGAGATTTAAATGATCAAAGCACATAATGCAATGCAATCCAGTGATGACTGAGAGACGAACAAACAAACCTTCAAAACATCCTGATGATCAGAGACTTGATTGAGATTGAGACTCGCTGATTTTTCTAAAAAAAAAAGATTGATGGAGAATCAAGTAAAGCCGAGCTGCTTCAGTCCAGTAAGTGTTCATCTGGAAATATTACTAACAATATCAAAGTTATTTTTACGCTTGCTACACGTGAAGCAACAGCTGAAGGTGGATGTTTGCACCCTTTACTCGCTAAAAATAGTCTAAGCTATAAATGTGTAGAAGCAATCTGGAACCTCACAGATAAGACTGAAGGTTGTCTTCAAAGATAATGAGACTGATGTTATAAGAACGGTAACTCCTCACATTCCCGTGTTAGGCGTAACCAAACCGCATTAGCCGTGAATGTGCCTCCCAATCCCGACTTTCTCTGCGTCTGTCTGTCTGTCTGTCTGTCAGAGAGGAATGTGCATACGTCTGCTTTGAGCCACCTGAATCACAGACACACCCTGTCCTTCCCAACCTCCACAACATGACACCTGAGCTCTTTCTCTCCCTCGCATGCTTTTTACCTAGCTAAGAGCTAGGAGCATTAATCCTGCAATTGCAGATTCGCATCTGTGCTTATCTAAATGTTGTGATGTGATAGTCAGCGCTGGATTTGGGGAATCTCAGTTCAGCTGGAGATCAACATCAACAGCAGCAGCTGAGATCGAAAATAACCCATTAGAGCTTCTGCGCTCGTCTCCTCCAGCAGCACGGAAAACAGACGGAGCCGCCAAGCACTTCTGCAAACTCACTCACAGGCCTCTTCAAAAGAGCAATATAAGACACAACATGAAATCAAAATCACTGGATTTACTTTCTTATGCAGATTCTCTGCTGAACGAAGTTATTTCAAGTGATAATAAACAATCTTTCTTCTTTTGTAAGCTTTAATCTGCATGTAAAAACTTGCTCTGAAACAACTTCATTCTTCCACTGAAGTCGATCTGATTGTTAAAGTCAAACACGTTTCAGTCTGTCTGCTGTGAATCCTGTGCGTCGTGCCAAATTAGTGCGTAAAACACAACACAGAGGTATTTCTTCAGATTTCCCTTCAAAATACCTGTTCCCCATCTGCAAACTAACCTGGTCATGACCTGCCGGTTTGAATTGTTGCACTGTGAAAAGTGAGTAGGTCACACTTTTGGGAAAAAACAGTGACTTTCAAATAAAATGTGACCCTGGAGCACAAAAGCAGTCTTAAGTCGCTGTCACAATACATCGTATGGGTCAAAATTATCAATTTTTCTTTTATGCCAAAAATCATTAGGATATTAAGTAAAGATCATGTTCCATGAAAGTATTTTGTAAATTTCCTACCGTAAATATATCAAAACTTAATTTTTGATTAGTAGTATGCATTGCTAAGAACTTCATTTGGACAACTTTAAAGGAGCACACCCATATATTTAGATGAACTTGCCCTTTTTTTTTTAAATAGCAAAAACTGTTCTTGGTTCTCGGCCAGAGCTGCGATATGGACCGGGCTTTATTCCAACAGTCAAGTCTACACAAGACGAATCATTCATGATCCTCCACACGCCCAGGGTGTAGCATGATGGACCTTTTGAATCAATATCAAGTGTTCATCCTTCAACCTCACATAAACACACCTCAGATCTTTCTATGAACCCACATGCACACAAAACCGCTCTGCATCTGAGGTCAGATGAGAAGTTTGCATATCATCATATTTGATGCAATCAGGCTTTTATGGCTCATAGGATATAGAGGGGAAAAAAACACATACATTTTATCCAGACTCAAAGTGAGCAAAAATATGCAATTTGGTGCAGATGCTGATATTTATATGACCAAAAAGTAAGATGAAACTTTGCTTGCTTGTAATGTAAAATCAATGAGATTTTAACAGCTGTTTTACAGCTTGTAAAAAATGATATTAATATCAGTCGTCACTCTATATCTCCAATAATATGTCTTAGCAAGATGAGATTTAAATGATCAAAGCACATAATGCAATGCAATCCAGTGATGACTGAGAGACGAACAAACAAACCCTCAAAACATCCTGATGATCAGAGACTTGATTGAGATTGAGACTCGCTGATTTTTCTAAAAAAAACAGATTGATGGAGAATCAAGTAAAGCCGAGCTGCTTCAGTCCAGTAAGTGTTCATCTGGAAATATTACTAACAATATCAAAGTTATTTTTACGCTTGCTACACGTGAAGCAACAGCTGAAGGTGGATGTTTGCACCCTTTACTCGCTAAAAATAGTCTAAGCTATAAATGTGTAGAAGCAATCTGGAACCTCACAGATAAGACTGAAGGTTGTCTTCAAAGATAATGAGACTGATGTTATAAGAACGGTAACTCCTCACATTCCCGTGTTAGGCGTAACCAAACCGCATTAGCCGTGAATGTGCCTCCCAATCCCGACTTTCTCTGCGTCTGTCTGTCTGTCTGTCTGTCAGAGAGGAATGTGCATACGTCTGCTTTGAGCCACCTGAATCACGGACACACCCTGTCCTTCCCAACCTCCACAACATGACACCTGAGCTCTTTCTCTCCCTCGCATGCTTTTTACCTAGCTAAGAGCTAGGAGCATTAATTCTGCAATTGCAGATTCGCATCTGTGCTTATCTAAATGTTGTGATGTGATAGTCAGCGCTGGATTTGGGGAATCTCAGTTCAGCTGGAGATCAACATCAACAGCAGCAGCTGAGATCGAAAATAACCCATTAGAGCTTCTGCGCTCGTCTCCTCCAGCAGCACGGAAAACAGACGGAGCCGCCAAGCACTTCTGCAAACTCACTCACAGGCCTCTTCAAAAGAGCAATATAAGACACAACATGAAATCAAAATCACTGGATTTACTTTCTTATGCAGATTCTCTGCTGAACGAAGTTATTTCAAGTGATAATAAACAATCTTTCTTCTTTTGTAAGCTTTAATCTGCATGTAAAAACTTGCTCTGAAACAACTTCATTCTTCCACTGAAGTCGATCTGATTGTTAAAGTCAAACACGTTTCAGTCTGTCTGCTGTGAATCCTGTGCGTCGTGCCAAATTAGTGCGTAAAACACAACACAGAGGTATTTCTTCAGATTTCCCTTCAAAATACCTGTTCCCCATCTGCAAACTAACCTGGTCATGACCTGCCGGTTTGAATTGTTGCACTGTGAAAAGTGAGTAGGTCACACTTTTGGGAAAAAACAGTGACTTTCAAATAAAATGTGACCCTGGAGCACAAAAGCAGTCTTAAGTCGCTGTCACAATACATCGTATGGGTCAAAATTATCAATTTTTCTTTTATGCCAAAAATCATTAGGATATTAAGTAAAGATCATGTTCCATGAAAGTATTTTGTAAATTTCCTACCGTAAATATATCAAAACTTAATTTTTGATTAGTAGTATGCATTGCTAAGAACTTCATTTGGACAACTTTAAAGATGATTTTCTCAATATTTAGATTTTTTTGCTCCCTCAGATTCCAGATTTTCAAATAGTTGTATCTCAGCCAAATATTGTCCGATCCTAACAAACCATACATCAATGGAAAACTTATTTATTCAGCTTTCAGATGATGTATAAATCTCAATTTCATAAAATTTACCTTAATGACTGGTTTTGTTGTCCAGGGTCACAAATAATAAGAAATAATTCAAATAAAATTATAAATAAATAAAAAATGTATGTACATATTTAATATATTATTAAATATTATTCATTTAAACTATTCTACATTTAATACAGAATTGCTACATTAGTTTATACAAAATATTCTATTAGGGTCTATGCAACCCTTATTTTCCATTTCAATGCATTCTGTTCTGTGCACAATTCACTGGTGAATACTTATTTATTCAGCTTTCAGCTGATGTATAAATCTCAATTTCATAAAATTGACCCTAATGACTGGTTTTGTTGTCCAGGGTCACAAATAATAAGAAATAATTCAAATAAAATTATAAATAAATAAAAAATGTATGTACATATTTAATATATTATTAAATATTATTCATTTAAACTATTCTACATTTAATACAGAATTGCTACATTAGTTTATACAAAATATTCTATTAGGGTCTATGCAACCCTTATTTTCCATTTCAATGCATTCTGTTCTGTGCGCAATTCACTGGTGAATGTTATTCTAACGAAAAAAGTGTGTTCACAGTTTATTCAAATTCTATAACTTGCTCTGTTTCGACTTTCCTTTTCTGCTGATGAATCCCTCTCGCGTCTCTATATTCCATACACTTGATTTTAGAAGCTGATATTCCCGTCGCATGCAGCAATCATTCACATCATAAAAATAAAATGGGCTTTGGTCAGGGTTTCACGCTGACTTCAATAAACAATTTGTCTCCCTCTTCTGGCCAATAATTAGGACATAATCATAAAACTTGGCAGGTCATTTTACAATGGCTGAGGACAGGCACATGAGATCAGCTGAGAACTATGACAGCATTTCTGCTTTTGAATGCATTGCCTTAGTGACATAATAACTGCTTCCATCTGAGATGCTGACGGTGCAGATATGATGGACATCTGAGAAGAGTTGTCCAAACACACAGCAGCCACGGCAGCAGATGAGAAGAACACACTCTTACTCATGTCTGTATTTATAGTCTGAACCGCACTGGGAGGATTCATCACTTATTGTGAAATTACTTCCGATGGTAGATCACCCTCCAATCACACCAGCAGCTTACATCAAATCAAAAACTGCTCATGAGTCATAGATAAACATGTAACCATGGCTTTTCCAGCGCCCAGAATATTCCGTGTAAATCCCCAGCTTTCTGACCTTGTCCATTACACTAAATTGTGATGCCTGTTGACTTTGGTCACTAATAAAACGTGTTTTGAATCATGCCAGTTGAACATTTAAGTATTAGCTTCAGTAAAAGTGAAGGAATTCATTTTTTTATTTTTTGTCGTTTCGTGCTGTATCACATCTTCAAGTTATAGCAAAGAGTATTAAACCGAGACTTCATCATTTTAACACTAGATGGAAGCAAAACAAAATATTCACAAGAGAAAAATGCATAAGTTGTCTTGTTTTCTTTGAGAAATACCATGCATCACATACTCCCTGACAGATCTCACTGAAAAAGATGTGACTGTGACAGAAAACCGGCCATGTTTTCTAATCCGCCAGTAGAAACGGCTTGTGAATCAAGCATTTTGCATATTCAGTTTTGCTGACATCAGATTGGATGGTGTGTCTTTAAAGGGCGGGGTTATGGAACCTTTGGTTAAACGGATGGGCGTGGCCAAGTCAGAGAGTTTCGCAAAAATGCCTTTATATTCACAATAAAAATAGTGTTTTTTTCTAATTAATGCAGCATAAAATGTATTTAAACAGTAGTATGCTGCACTGTTATCACATGAACTCACCATATTGCATATAGTCATTTTAGAAATAAATTAGTTTGCATTTTAAGTATAGTATAAATAGCGAAGTAAGAGTAGCATGCTAACATTCCTTCAATAGAGCGCCAGCTGCCAAATAAATAAATGAATTATTATTATTAATCAGGCCATGAAGAATTAAAATAAAACAGTTTTAGATTATGCTAACTACCTGTAAGTGTTATTCAGCATGCACTGCAGTAAAGTCATGTGACGTGAAAGCACATATCATATTGCATAACAAACTGGCACCAGACTGTCAAAGTAAAGTGATTTAAGTGATTTATCATTTCAGCAGCAGGATTGTGATGATTAAAGCAGCCAGTCATTACATAACAGTCGATGATGGGAATAAAACTCTCTAACAGTGGTGTGATTAAGGGAAAATCCTGAGAGAGGCTGCTCCGTATCAGACTTACCGACACAACACATCTGACTGTACAGCAGCTCCAGTCTTTCTCCATAACTGCTCTGGGAAATATTTCCATCACTGCGACTGCTAAAGCGCAAAACATCCTGAGACATGGCCAGCGTCTCCTGCAGTCATCCTGAAAGATGGCTAATGATTTCCCACGCCTCCTCTGACCTTTAGTCACGGGCAATAATCAAACTATATAGCCTCCATTATCCAATAGCAAAGCTGCCTGGGTCATCTGTTTTCTGAAGAATGGGCATTTCAATAAAACTTAACAGACTTGCAGATATGTCATGCAACTTTAAGTTTAAGAAGTGTTAAGACATTTTCCAACAGGTCGTGTAAAGCTATTTTTATTTTTAGCTTTCAGTAAAGTTTTAATAATTTTTTTCCTTGTCTGTCATTTTTATTTCCATGTCTGTTTTTTTTATTTAGTTTTAGTTATTTTAGTACATCGAGTTAAACTAAATAAAAATAAAAATACTTATTTGGCACCTAGATTGAATAAAATAATTTGCATTATTATTTTTTAAATATTTTTATTTTATTTTAATAACTATATATATATATATATATATTTTTTTTTTTGTTAACTAATAACCCTGGACATGACACACAGAGAAGTTGTGACTATAATACATATTTTACTGTACAAAGTTTATTATGATTATCTGATTCTGATAATCACTAATGATTTTGTAATAACACTGAGGCCACTGAACTTTCCATAATTCCTTCATGGCATAAAAAAATAAAAAGGTAATTGCAACTTTTTCACAATTCAAAATTATTCCATGCAATTCTTAGTATATATATCATAACTCAGACTTTTGTTTCAGAATTGCAAAATATAAACTCAGAATTGCAAGAAAAAAGTCAGAATTGAGAGTTTAGATCTTGCCATTCTAAATCTATATCTTGAAATTCTTTGTTTATATTTATATTAAAGTCT
Organism: Sinocyclocheilus grahami; assembly: GCF_001515645.1. Classification (NCBI taxonomy): domain Eukaryota; kingdom Metazoa; phylum Chordata; class Actinopteri; order Cypriniformes; family Cyprinidae; genus Sinocyclocheilus; species Sinocyclocheilus grahami. The sequence continues at coordinate 455,490 of NW_015505851.1, forward strand.
GAATTGTGAAATAACAAGCAATGCAATTTGCAGAAGCTGTGAATTCCTTTGGACATGCATATGGAGCAGCATTATTAACAAAAACTAATGCCTCAAGTTTAGAAGAACAGAACTACAATTAAACGCAAGTAATTGGTTGAGACCCGTTAAGATGTACCACAGGATGTTCTGAAACCTCATTTATAGTGAGTGATTGGCTAAAAATAACAGCCGAACTCAAGCAGAAGCATCCCTTTGGTTCATAAAAGCCCATAAATCACGTCCAAAGAACAGCAGCAGCCCCTTTATGGCTCCTGGAGGTCAGTCACCACACACATCTTCTACATGCCCCGCTGCTCCCTAAAGAAAACACACTCATTCAAACATCCTACAGTATCCAAGAGCAAGACGTCCTGCATGTGTGCGGTTTACATCAGCCGTCTGGAACTTTCCATTATAGTGGTGTTAAGAGTTAGGATACTATATACGTGCTGATGGGAGCTCAGCTCTCCTATAGGATTATGAAGTTGATTTGGGAATTCAGAACTGTTTCTGATGTACTTCAGCTCAGAAGCACACATGGAAAAACTGAGCCTCTGGACTTTCATTTGTTATTCAAAGTTTTGATGTCATTTGCAATTCAAAGTTGTGAATTACAATGATAATACTACAGCCTGCGATGTGTTCACATGCGCAATACAGGCTTTATAGTGTACTCACAGTACCAACAATGATCTTACTACACTTACTGTGTTCATACGCTGTCAGCTGATTATCATCAGATGAGTAGACTACAGATACAAGAATTGAATACTATAGTCAGGTTCAACAGAGACACAGACAAACTTAATCAAAACAGCACTGATAAGCTAATGGTGTCATAAATGCTGAATGTAGCCTACCAAAACTGTATTAATATCCTCTTATTAAATTATAAATATTGCTTCAATATTATATTTATTATTTATCATTTTATGCAACCATTTATTTTGTATCGACAGCTACATTAGTAGTGCACCTTATTAGAATAATAATATATTATTAGAATGTATGTATGAATGAATGAATATTTTGTATTGACACCTGTATATTTACTGCATCTTATTAGGTTTATTCAGATAAAAATGTGCAGTAGTAATGCAGGTGTCAATACAAAATAAAACTAAAGATTTCACAGAATAAAAAAATCATTTTCATTCATACCGAAATGTTGAAGGTGTCTGAATACATTTTGGTTTGACTGTATGTCTAAAACTTTAATTTGTTGATGCAAGTCTTTTGAAAACAAGATTTCATTGGAATCACCAGTTTCCAATCATCCATATGATAAGCTGCATGCAATTTTGCCAAGCAAAATGAACCCCATAACCACTCCATGGCCTGTGTTCAGACATTTAAAAACAAAGACGCCAGTGCAGCATCTCTCAGCCAAACGAGATCTAGTACAGTAACTTTCTCCTGATTCTCACAGCCCTTCCCATGCCCTCTAACACTCTACAAACACACCTGCAGCGGGCGAAACATCACTGTGCTTTCATTCACTCTCTTCTTTCTCCCTATAATCGATTTGGACTCTCAAAGTGTGAACATGTTTCAATACGGAGTTGAATAAGATGTCAAACTGAGAAGCTCATAAACCAGCGTGTCTGAACATTTAACACCACTCCAGGGTTTGCAGAACCTGTTGAGTTTGAAATCAGAAGACACACCTAGTCTCTTTTAGGACAAACTAGTTAAAGTATTTCATCAGTCCAAAGATAATGATACACCCAAAGGCAATGGTGAAAGTAAGTAATCATTAGCACTTTAAAACAACCGCCCATCTTCACTTTACAGACGATTTAAAAACACAACAAATCATGGCAAATTCAGGTTCAGTGTAAGTCAATATGAAATTGAAACTGACTATATTTACTTTCTTAACACACAATTCTTCTCAGTGCATGCTATTGTATATTTAGTACAGAGCATTAGTAGACTGCTTAATATCTGCTAACACTTTATTTTGATGGTTCCCAACAGATATTTTACTGACTATAATATAGTAACTTTGCAAGTACGTCAACTAATTCTACTAACTCTAACCATACTCTAGTGAGACTGATACTCTAATGAGAGTTAGTTGATATGTAGTTATTTATAGTTAGTAGAATGTCTAACGTGAACTATCGAAATAAAGTGTAACCATCAATGTGTTAATTTAATTTACTCTGCCTCTTGTTTTGTTGTCATCACTGATTATGTATTTTTCAAGCCCTCCAACCCTTTGGCTCCAGTGTGGTATGTAGTGCCCACTTGGGTTGTAAATGATGTTGACTTCAGGTCTATTCATAGCATCTGTTGTATGTAGTGTTGTTATTGTTAACTAAAACTAAAACTATCAAGAATACTTTTCATTAACTGGAACAAAGCTGAAAAAAAAAATGTGAAAAATAAATATCAGATAAAAAACTTGAAATACTTAATTGAAAATTTTGATTGCTGTACTAAAAGTTTAGTTAAGTGCTAAAATTACTAAAACTGAAACTGAAATAAAAATGAATTCAAGCTGAATAAAAAATATTAAAATGGCAAATAACTAAAATTAAAATAAACTGCAAAATGTGAGAATACATCAAATAAAAGCTCATTTAAAAATATGAATAAATATTCTAATAGCATGTAAATAATAATAAAATAAAACATTATATGCCGTTGATTGCCACAGACAATAATTTAGAAAATTAAAAAAAAAAACAATTAAAAAAGTTTCAATGCAAAGTCCCCACATTCAGTTTTGTTTTTACAAAGAAGTCATCATAGATGCTGTCCTGAATAATCTTTTAACAGGAGTTCTTAATTTCTTCTGTAGATTTGAATATACAGTAATTATGTTTTGAAACCAAAGCAACTTTGGAGTTACAGTACGGTACATTTCCCGGCGCTCTCTATTATTACAGCGCGAGAGAAGCCTGCTTCAAGCCCGAAACAGGTGGAAGCATTTTTACAGCTCTCAGAAATAGCGCAGATACGGGACCCCTCACATTCCCATGCAGACACAGAGAATTTCCTTCTGAAATCCAACTCTCGCGCTGTTTTTCTACCCGCCCACCGCGCTTTACCACGACACAACCATCCATCAGACCTGACGAACGTGACTCCTCCAGGTAGAGCTCGCACCTATCCACTGCGGAGCGGCAAACACATAACAAACCAATCATCCAAAACTAAAACTAAAACGCATCACAGATACTGAAGTGTGAAGGGGTTTAAATATGGAATAGAATTGATAACTCAATGTCTGAAAGAGAAGCATTTTGTATGTCAACACTGAACGTTTCCCCTCCCACCTTCACCAACAACGTTTGGCATGCAAACAAACATATAATAAAACACACAAACTCTTGATGATCTGACCTACCAGGTATGATCTTCATGAAGTTTGAGGAACAAGCAGAGCAAGAACGTGCCAATAAAGAAAGAAAAAGAGTCTGGGTTTGTTTGGTGACCACTGTCCCCTTCTTATTTTTGACGGCCCATGCCTGCTGTTTGGATATGTCAGCGCTGCTCTGCAATTAGGAGGGCGGAGGCTGAGGGTCGGGACGGAACGGGGCGAGCGGGGCGGTGTGAGTGGGGAAGGGGAAAACAGCTCACTGTGGATATAAATATAAGCCTGGACAAACTGATGAAACCCGCGCTGGCCTCTTTGAACAGAGATCAGTTTGTTCCTGGATGATGATTGAGTTATTCTATGATATTGCATCACAGTCTCTCGGCTTTGCTGTCCCTCAGCGTTTGCTTCAGTTCTGGTGTGGACACAGCTATTTTTGCGCCTGATCTTATTGAATTTAAGTGACTTAAAGAGAGACACTTTCATGACTGTTTCTTAACACACTTCAAAAAAAAGAACACTTTGTAATAATATCTAATTCAAAGTTTTTAAATAACTGAATCATTAAATCATATTAAAAAAAATGTGTTATGCTTTAAAGAAGTACATTTATTTTGATGTGTTGACTAAAGCACATGTAAAACACTTGATTATAATTTTAACTAAAGTGAGTTATTCAATATATCATTTAAAGTTCATATATTTTAAATGTACTAAATTGCAACTTCATCATTACTACAAAAAACATTATATGCCGTTGATTGCCACAGACAATAATTTAGAAAATTAAAAAAAAAAACAATTAAAAAAGTTTCAATGCAAAGTCCCCACATTCAGTTTTGTTTTTACAAAGAAGTCATCATAGATGCTGTCCTGAATAATCTTTTAACAGGAGTTCTTATTTTCTTCTGTAGATTTGAATATACAGTAATTATGTTTTGAAACCAAAGCAACTTTGGAGTTACAGTACGGTACATTTCGCGGCGCTCTCTATTATTACAGCGCGAGAGAAGCCTGCTTCAAGCCCGAAACAGGTGGAAGCATTTTTACAGCTCTCAGAAATAGCGCAGATACGGGACCCCTCACATTCCCATGCAGACACAGAGAATTTCCTTCTGAAATCCAACTCTCGCACTGTTTTTCTACCCGCCCACCGCGCTTTACCACGACACAACCATCCATCAGACCTGACGAACGTGACTCCTCCAGGTAGAGCTCGCACCTATCCACTGCGGAGCGGCAAACACATAACAAACCAATCATCCAAAACTAAAACTAAAACGCATCACAGATACTGAAGTGTGAAGGGGTTTAAATATGGAATAGAATTGATAACTCGATGTCTGAAAGAGAAGCATTTTGTATGTCAACACTGAACGTTTCCCCTCCCACCTTCACCAACAACGTTTGGCATGCAAACAAACATATAATAAAACACACAAACTCTTGATGATCTGACCTACCAGGTATGATCTTCATGAAGTTTGAGGAACAAGCAGAGCAAGAACGTGCCAATAAAGAAAGAAAAAGAGTCTGGGTTTGTTTGGTGACCACTGTCCCCTTCTTATTTTTGACGGCCCATGCCTGCTGTTTGGATATGTCAGCGCTGCTCTGCAATTAGGAGGGCGGAGGCTGAGGGTCGGGACGGAACGGGGCGAGCGGGGCGGTGTGAGTGGGGAAGGGGAAAACAGCTCACTGTGGATATAAATATAAGCCTGGACAAACTGATGAAACCCGCGCTGGCCTCTTTGAACAGAGATCAGTTTGTTCCTGGATGATGATTGAGTTATTCTATGATATTGCATCACAGTCTCTCGGCTTTGCTGTCCCTCAGCGTTTGCTTCAGTTCTGGTGTGGACACAGCTATTTTTGCGCCTGATCTTATTGAATTTAAGTGACTTAAAGAGAGACACTTTCATGACTGTTTCTTAACACACTTCAAAAAAAAGAACACTTTGTAATAATATCTAATTCAAAGTTTTTAAATAACTGAATCATTAAATCATATTAAAAAAAATGTGTTATGCTTTAAAGAAGTACATTTATTTTGATGTGTTGACTAAAGCACATGTAAAACACTTGATTATAATTTTAACTAAAGTGAGTTATTCAATATATCATTTAAAGTTCATATATTTTAAATGTACTAAATTGCAACTTCATCATTACTACAAGTTTCAATAGAAATGAAATATAAATATATTTTAGTTTGTCATAAATGCTTGTCGGTACATTCAGCAGTAAAACTTAAAACCATATTTCAAAGACCATAGACGTAATTATGAAATTACATATAAAAATGTACTTAAAGGTCCTATATATGTTGGTCAAAAACACTCCAAAGTTCAACTAATTGCATTTAACATACATTTAAATGACAATATATTTTATTTCAATTGCAAATAACGTACATTTAATTGTCCAAAAACACTATATTCAGTTCGCACTTAAAGGAACACTCCACTTTTTTTTGAAAATAGGCTCATTTTCCAACTCCCCTAGAGTTAACAAAGTGGAGTGTTCCTTTAAGTATATTTTTAAAAGCATATTATTTCCATAATAAATACTTTTTAAGAAGTATGCTAAAGTAAAGTGTACTCCTTTTCACACTTGGAAAAGCACATGAGTGCCAGGGTTCATGTTTTTTTTCATTTATATATGGAATGGGATTCCTGGCATGACTGGAAATCTCTTGTGCCATATCACAAGCCTTTAGTGGCCACCCATGAAGCAGGACATAAACTAAATATAGTAGAGTTTTACACAGCAGTCCACTGAAATTAGCATATGGTATTGTGAATTACGGTGTTGACAGAGTGTCAATTTCATTTCCCCCACATGTTTACAGCGCTTATGACTGTGATTAAATGAAGTATTTGTATGTGTCTAATTTGCAGGACTTGGCATGTGAACTATCTAGAAAATGAGATGAGCACTGACTGATCAAAACTAGTAATCAGGCCCAGTCTGACTCCACTGAGGCTGTTTAATACATTATAAATAGGTCTAAAAAAGAGTGGGTCAGCTTTCCTGCTTAATTAATGTACACTGAAATGAATCATCTTGATTTAGCATGTACATGATAGACTAGTGATGCATTCAGAAGTTTTTAAGCTACTTATTTTTTTGACCAATCAAATTCTACTTTATTATGCGATGACCTCTTATTGTCAGTCAATAAATAAATAAATAATTAATCATGGCAACTAATTTCCATGATGTTTCATCCACACCAGCAGGTGTCAGTAGCACAAAGTAAGAGACCCCTGTTGTACACTGAAAAAAAGAGTTGTAGGATTTACTTTTATGAGTCACTTTATGAGTCAAAACACTCATCTGTATGAGCCAGGGAACCAACATAACAAAAAATGACAACTCTCACAGCATAGAGGAAAATCAGTTCCTCTGTGAAAACTATATGTTCTTGTGTGTCATTATACATTCCCCTGGGGGTGTTGACAGAAAAGACTCTGTGACATCAAAACTGTTATTTCAGAGGAATGTATCATACATCTTTTACATATTTCTGTCTGTAGAAGCACTGATGGTTTACTGATATGGTTAGGTCTTGGGACCATTACATTTTTCGTGAAAAGTAGACTATTTATCAGATCTCTTGCTTAGTTTCCTAATTCAGAAAGTTGACATATTAATATAGTTTAATGGGTGTATTATCTCCGAGCCAGTGCATAATCTCTTGGTTTAGGTAAGACAGTATAAAGCACCAGTAAAGACAGAGCAACCCGTTTTATACATGCATGCATGTCAACATTAGCTGACAGCTATAAGGCCATAATCCTACCAGGTGTTAGAGTAGCCCATCCATTGACACCTCATAAATATTAAACAAGAAAGAAGATGTAGGGGAGACGGGGCTAGTTGTCACACGATGAAACTATTCGTGGTATAATAATAACTATAATATTGAGTCAAAAGTACAATTGCACAACTGTAAAAAAAGCTGTAAAAAAGTTGGGATTGGTGAAGATTTCAGCGTGTACCCGTGACATGATAACTGTAGAGTAAATTTACACACTCCTATTTATGGAATGTATCATACATCTTTTACATATTTCTGTCTGTAGAAGCACTGATGGTTTACTGATATGGCTAGGTCTGGGACCATTACATTTTTTGTGAAAAGTAGACTATTTATCAGATCTCTTGCTTAGTTTCCTAATTTAGAAAGTTGACATATTAATATAGTTTAATGGGTGTATTATCTCCGAGCCAGTGCATAATCTCTTGGTTTAGGTAAGACAGTATAAAGCACCAGTAAAGACAGAGCAACCCGTTTTATACATGCATGCATGTCAACATTAGCTGACAGCTATAAGGCCATAATCCTACCAGGTGTTAGAGTAGCCCATCCATTGACACCTCATAAATATTAAACAAGAAAGAAGATGTAGGGGAGACGGGGCTAGTTGTCACACGATGAAACTATTCGTGGTATAATAATAACTATAATATTGAGAGTCAAAAGTACAATTGCACAACTGGAAAAAAGCTGTAAAAAAGGTTTTTGGACAGGTCAATGCTATTTCTAATACACTTTTTACATTAAGAGTAACATATTTTTACATTCTGATACATTAAGAATTAAGAATTAATATTTATAAATGTAAACAAGATTAATAAGAATGTGTGGATTCCTTAGCCAGCGATATCATGGGTCGCATGTTAACCAGGTTTTAGGATGTTAAAACTTTAAGCATTATGTGTACAAAAAAATCCAATATCATACTTTCAAATATAACCCTATACTCTGAGAAAATTTCACTTGAGTCAAAAGTATGACAACTAGCCTGAATTTAATCTATATCAAGAATATAGACCCATCTCTACAAAAGGTCTCCGTTCACAAGAGGTGAAGGGCCAGTTATAGGAGTCACAGCACCAGACACTGCTAGAATGTGTCCGATAAGACTTTAGCCCATCCATTGACACCTCATAAATATTAAACAAGAAAGAAGATGTAGGGGAGACGGGGCTAGTTGTCACACGATGAAACTATTCGTGGTATAATAATAACTATAATATTGAGTCAAAAGTACAATTGCACAACTGTAAAAAAAGCTGTAAAAAAGGTTTTTGGACAGGTCTATGCTATTTCTAATACACTTTTTACATTAAGAGTAACATATTTTTACATTCTGATACATTAAGAATTAAGAATTAATATTTATAAATGTAAACAAGATTAATAAGAATGTGTGGATTCCTTAGCCAGCGATATCATGGGTTGCATGTTAACCAGGTTTTAGGACTACTTTAAACATTATGTGTACAAAAAATCCAATATCATACTTTCAAATATAACCCTATACTCTGAGAAAATTTCACTTGAGTCAAAAGTATGACAATTAGCCTGAATTTAATCTATATCAAGAATATAGACCCATCTCTACAAAAGGTCTCCATTCACAAGAGGTGAAGGGCCAGTTATAGGAGTCACAGCACCAGACACTGCTAGAATGTGTCCGATAAGACTTCTTAAAGGTCAGATTCATTTGGCTCCTCTGAACTGACTGCATGACTCATGAACTGCACCACAATCATGTGGCATTGAGAACATCAGAAAGCGCCTGTCACAACATCACAAACATGCAGGAATTTATTGTGGAGGCGGACAGAAACACACACTTGCACAACACACTGTTGCTTGAACAGAGAACAGTGCCAAAGGAGATCTCAAACTTCTGCTCATACATGTCCAATGTATTACTCAAGGAGTACTAATGAATAAAGCATCGCTTCTAAGCCATTACAGAAGAACAAAAAGGTACTAGGTATAAAAAAAAATTTCCGTCCTAGCCGCAGGCTGAAATTTCACTTAACACCACATGACTGAGCTTCTATTGAAAAGATCTGCTGAAGGTGATGGAGAGAGACAGATCTGTAGAGATACAGTAGGGGGCAGCAGAAAATTACAGAGATGAAACCTCAAACACATCTGACTCGAGTTAGTTAGTCTGAGCATAATATTGTATAAATTCTTTTTCCTCTTCAAATCCAATTGCATTTGGTTGGAATATGGGAAATGTGGCTTCTCAAAAGACCTGCCATGCTGAAGTGACTCACAAAACCTTTCAACAAAAGGCTAATTGTTTTTGGATACACCTACTGAACACACCCATTAGATTGTGCAAACTCTTTAACTACTTGCTGTCGTTTCTTAATTTATATACCCAGATTCACTAACTCTACAAATAGTAGATTGTTCCAGTAGTTTCTTTAAATGTCTTTGCATTTATACCAGCATAAACTGAAATGCACAGCTATAAAAACAACAAAAGCAACTGCAACACACATTCCAGAGATCTCTGTTGCACTAGGGGAGGAAGACAATGGTGGAATTTGGGATGGACAGCTGTATCTGTGGTATGTCCAATTACATAATAAACAAAGTGACAAAGCAGAAGTCTCCAACTAATTGTTGACCACTGGAAACCAGAGACAAGGGGTAACAAACCAGAGGAAATAACCGAACACATGTGCTTCCTGCAGAAGTGGCACACAGGGTCCTCTAAGCACAGCATTGCTTTTTAGAGGAGCTCTTTTTCAGAGAACTGAAAAACTATAGCTGTGGTTTGTGTTTGGCAGCAGGGAGTGGAGAGCTGACTCCAAACATTGTTGTATTGTCAGAAACACAGTGCTGCTTAACTGCTCATTACCAGCAGTCTGGGATTCCCCCTGAAAAGAATGAAAACTTGCAACAGAATCACTAGCCAGTCCCAATATGCTACAGAGCAAAAGGGTGGTTGCGAAACTTTGCACGCATAATTTGATGTTTTGGGTGTGGATGTGGCATGAATCACTGCGAGAGGTTAATTTCTCGAAATAACTGGAACAAATATACCCAGATTTGTGCTTGTGGAAAGCAGCAGTGACAAACAGGACAAGCTGAAAAATAGCACTTATAAAAAAATGCACATTGTTGCATAGACAAAACATGTTTTGAAAAAAGCTCCACATTTTTTGATACAAGTTACACTGCAGTATAAGCTTCTCTGCAAAACCTACTTATTAATGCTTAATTCACTTAACATAAAGCTCAGGCACCGTTCACTCAACACGCATATAAAGTTACACGCCTCTCAAGCAAAGCATGCCCAACCATCTAATAACAGCACAACTATTCCGACACCACACCAGTCACCTTGAACCTCCCACACAGCAAATACGGGATGGAAACCGGAGCAGTGCAACCAACATCAAAGCACGTTAAAGAAAGACTCATGAAAAGGACTCATACCTTCTATGAATTTGGGGAAGGATTTCTCCTCGGGCTCTTGGAGTGAATGATCCCAGCAAATCTCTTCAACGGCACCCTGCAGGAGGCCACGCTCTATGGCCAGTTCTTCCAAGACATCGTAGTCCAATTCATCTCCTGCGATCTCTGGCACTTGGGGTGTAACAGGTTGGTCTGCAACAGGACTAGCAATCTGTTGCACTTCAATCACTTCCTCTACCACAACGATCTTCTTCCGCATGGCGTCGTCTACGGACTGCTCTTGCGCGTCGCAGGTGTTCTCGTCGGCAGGAAGAGGGTCAGAGATGATAGGCTGTGCAGGGGCCTTGCTATCCGAAAGTCTGCTCTGCTTCTCTGAGCTCTGCTGTGTGTCAGGAACAGGCGTGTGTTGTGCAACTCTGGGAGGTTCCCCCTGCTCGGGGAGGGGGCTGAGCTGGGCAGAGGCTGCTGCTGACGCTGAGGCTGCTGGTGCTTCCCACTGTCTCTGCGAGGAGGATGTTTTTCCTTTCAGAACCTCCCGTTTTTCAGGCAAGGGCTGTGCAGGCTCCACCTCCCCTTTGTGAGCCGGGGCCTCATTCTGTACAGCTGTTGGCTGCACGCTCTCCACAGCGTGCATTCCCTCAGGGGATGTCTTTGCAGAATCATTTGTTGGGCCCTCGATCATTAGAAGGTCAACCTGACCAGCATTCTCGGTCTTTAGCTCTTTTACCTTTGTCTCAGCTATAGGCGGTGGGACTAGTTTTCCAGCTGAAGTTTTGTTTGCAGAATTCTTCTTTTTCTTCTTTCCTTTCGAAGGCTTTGGGGCATCCTCTGTATCTCCGTCTTTTGCAGCTGTAGTGACTACAGGCTCCTCAGTCAGTTTTGCTGGTAATACAGAATCAGAATCTGTATCAGATTCCAATTTCTTAGGTGTTTGCGCTTGGACTTCTGCAGTCTTGCTGGAGTCAGCTGTGGTCATCTTTACTTCAGCAGCTGTAGACGGGGACTGAAATTCAGGGCTGAGATAAGGCTTGCGACCTTTAACCTCTGCCTTGACCTCAGCTGTAGAAATGGCACAAGGAATCTCCACCTTTTCATGAACTTTCAAAGGACGAGTGTTGTCATCTTTAGGTGCTCCTTGGACATCCTTTGTTTTTTGGGAACCAAGTGCTTTCTGTTGTTTGTCAATCATTTGCAAATCAGTGCTAGATGCTGTCTTCTCTACAGAGACCTGCAGTGGCAGATTAATCTCTGATTTCTTTTCAGCGATGTGTTTTGACAAATCTTCCTTCTTAGGGAGAGGTGGTGCTGCTGATTCTAGAGATTTGACAGGCAGCTGGGTGCTAATGGAGGTAGTTGACTTCGTCTCATCGACATGAACAGCAGGCACATCATGCGGTGCAATGGAGGTCTGATTTGTAACGTCTGTCTTGATTGGTTGTTCTTGCACATTTTTGGTCAGCATGGTTTTCTGTGCTTTCTCCACTTTTGGTTTTGATGAATAAGGATGAGGAGCATCCTTATGCATTTTGCTATCGATTGTGGGTGTGGTTTCTACAGAGACATTAATACACACATCTTTCTTAGTCGTTTCTTTGACTGCTTCAGTAGAGACAGAAACTGCAGAGGATTGCACTGCTGTTGATAAAATGGTTGGTATAACCTGCACATTTTTGGTCCTTGTGTTTTTTTGCATTTTTTCCACTTTTGGTTTTGATGGACGAGGAGCATCCTTATCCTCTTTGCTATCACCTTTGGATGTGGTTTCTTGAGAGACACTGACACACACTTCTTCCTTGGGCTTTTCTTTGACTGCTTCAGTAGAGACAGAGGATTTAGCATCAGTTGTCTCTACTGCTGAAGAAGCAGCAGCTGCCACATCCTGCATATTTTTAGTTTTCTGGGTTTCCTCCACCTTTGGTTTTGACGGAGTAGGATGAGGAGCATCCTTAGTCATTTTACTATCATCAGTTACTGTGAATACAATTTCCTGGGAGACTTTCATAAAGACGTCTTCTTTTGGCTTTTCTTTGACTGCTTCAGCGGAGACAGAACCTTCAGAGGATTGCACTGCTGTTGATAAAATGGTTGTTATATCCTGCACATTTTTGGCCTTTGTGGTTTTCTGTGTTTTCTCCGCTTTTGGTTTTGATGCAATAAGATGAGAAGCATCCTTATCTATATTGCCATCGCCTTTGGGTGTGGTTTCCTGGGAGACACTGACACACATTTCTTCCTTGGGCTTTTCTTCGACTGCTTTAGCAGAGACAGAGGATTTCACTGCAGTTGTCTCCACTGCTGATGAAACAGTTACCACATCCTGCAAATTTTTGGTCACTGGGGCTTGCTGCGTTTTCTCCACCTTTGATTTTGACAGAGTAGGACAAGTAGCATCCTTATCTATTTTGCTGTCACCTTTGGGTGTGGTCTCCACTTTTTCCTTAGGCTTTTCTTCAGTTGCTTCAGCAAAGACAGGAAATATAGTGGACTGCACTGCTGTTGCCTCCACAGTTGGTATATCCTGCACATTTTTTGTCTTTGTGGTTTTCTGCGTTTTCTCCACTTTTGGTTTCAAAGGAATAGGATGAGAAGCATCCTTATCTGATTTGCTATCCTTGTCTGTTTTGGACGTGACCTTGACACACACTTCTTCCTTGGGCTTTTCTTTGACTGCTTCAGTAAAGACAGAGGATTTCACTGCAGTTGTCTCCACTGCTGATGAAACAGCTGGCACATTTTTTGTCACCAAGGTTTGCTGTGTTTTCTCCACCTTTTGTTCTAAGGGAGTAGGTCGAGGAGCATCTTTAGCAATTTTGCTAGTATATGCAACTGTGGATGTGGTTTCCTTAGAGATCTTAATAAACACCTCTTCCTTGGGCTTTTCTTTTGCTGCTTCAGTAGGAACAGCAGACACAGAGGATTCGCCTGATGTTGCCTCAACTGTTGATGAAGCCTCCTGCACATTTTTGGCTACAGTAGTTTTCTGTGTTTTCTCCACCTTCAGTTTTGAGGCAGTGGGTTGAGGAGCATCTTTAGCTGTTTTAGTGGATGTGGTTTGCTGGAAGACCTTGACAAATACCTCTTCCTTGGGCTTTTCTTTGACTGCTTCAGTATGGACCGAAAATACAGAGGTTTCCATTGCTGATGAAACAGCAGGCACATCCTGCACATTTTTCGTCACAGTAGTTTTCTGTCTTTTCTCCACCTTCGGTTTTAAGGGGGTAGGATGACGAGCATCCTTAGCCGTTTTTCTATCTCCAGCTGCTGTGGATGTTGTTTCACGTGAGACCTTTATAGACACTTCTTCTTTGGGCTTTTCTTTGACTGCTTCAGAAAACAAAGAGGATTCCACTGCTGTTGCGCCCACGTTTGAAGAAATGGTTGGCACATCTTGGCTCACATAAACCTTTTGTGTTTTCTGAACAAATGCCGTCTTGGTGCATTCCTTGAGTTCCACCATCTTTTCCTGTTCAACTGGCTTGGCATGGTGCGTTTCAATAGGAGGTATTTTGGAGACCAAATGCATAGCAACCTTCCTCCTAACACTTGGTTCCATCTCTTTGGTGTAATCGCGAGTATCAGAAAGCATGGGCTGCTCTTTGGATTCCCTGGGTCTGATCTGAGCGCTAGCCATTGGACGACCTCTAAATCTTGGTGTTCTCTCATTGGATTCAGTCATTTCAGCCTCATCCATTCTCGCTATTTTGCGACGATACTCCTGTCGATCCAGTAAAGCCTCTTGCTTTTCTGCACCCATCCTGCCAGGTTTGGGAACATAAGATGTTGGACCCTGAACCACTTGAACCTGTTCTGCCCTGCGGGCGATGGCCAGAGTGGCAGCTGGCCGTCGTACTCTCTGCAGCGGTGTGGGAACGATTTCAGGAGGCAAATGCAGGTAATCACGCAAGTAGACAATCCCTTCGTTAGTGAGGTACCAGTAGTAATGCCTCCATGCAAAGGTCTCCCTGACATACCCCCTGGACTTCAGTGAGCCCATGGCTCTTATCACCTGAAGGTTATCCACGCCAGGAATCTCAGGGTGTTTGGTCTGAGGCCGCTTGTCTTTCTTGGCCACCATGACGCCATCCCGAAACAGATGCTCATAGATGGCCTTCAGGTTGTCCAAGGGCATTAACATTCCAGCAACCATTGTGCTTCCTTAGTCGTGCAGCGTCTGAATAAACAGGAACAGCTTTGCCAAAGAAGAACAAATCACTGAGTGACCTCAGTCCTGTGGCAGAGCCTGCTGCCACGTGCTACCAATTCAATCAAAAAAGACGCTAAAAATAAATACGACCTGCTATTCTGCGTTTGTCCGCTGTTGTTTAGCTAACTTCCCTCCTAATAAAAAAAGAGTTTCTTCTTTCTTCTCAAACTTTCTCATAGGCAAAGGAAAAACTCAGAAAAGGAAAACTGTGCTCTCCTTTACTCAGCCTTCCTTGGAAGTGAGCATAGTCCGGACTGGCAGAGCTGCAATGAGAGGGGGTGTGTGTAAAAGAGAGAAAGAGGGATAGTCCTATGATCCCATCGGCTCCTCCCACCTCAGTCGAGCAAGGAAGAAACTGTTAGAATTAAACTGCACGGTCGGCAGACTCTCAACAGTTGTGAAGTAAATACTTGCAAAGATAATCAGCAAAAGTGCAGCGAGCAAAAATAGAACTCTAAGAATAGAGAAAAAATGTGCCTGTTTAGCACACCTATGTCTCACAGAAAGGGTTAGGAGGAACCACCTACAGCTGTGCAAAGCACAAGTTACACACCTCCGGGTGTGTTGGACCATCTCACATGGAGAGAGAGAGAGTAGATTGGTCAATGAGAAGCTAT
Source organism: Sinocyclocheilus grahami (assembly GCF_001515645.1). NCBI lineage: Eukaryota > Metazoa > Chordata > Actinopteri > Cypriniformes > Cyprinidae > Sinocyclocheilus > Sinocyclocheilus grahami. The sequence goes on from NW_015505851.1 coordinate 470,897, forward strand.
GTTAGAGAAAAGGAGACACCTTTCATGTATGTCATCCAATAGGTGAAAGATACGGTTATTAACACCCACCTCGGGCAAGCAAGGTTTACACACTTCATATCATGTGACGGGACACTCCTTTTGCCCTACAGACACTTGAATTCCTCAAAACATTCCTTAGAGCAAGTCCTTTGGATACGAGATAAAAAGGTTGACATAGAACATTTGAATACGCATAACTGACTTAACTGATGAATCACAGCGCGGATACTGCACAGGAAGAAATCATGAGACAGCAGGGACTCCAATGTGGAAAAAAGCATGTTGTGTCCATTGTTAAAGTTATTATAAGTGCAAACACAAAACATACAGTATGGTACGGTTTAGCTTATTTTAAACTAATGAGCAGCTGGTAAATGTTTTGCATAATGACACATTTATATATTTCCATACATCTTTAATTACAGTGTTTAAAGATGTTAAAAGACTGCTCACACACACAGCATTACACTAAGCAGGTTTCACAAGCACTGCTGGCAGGACAGTGACATGACGCAACCGCCTGAAAGAACGGTTGAAGAATTCATCTAGAGCTCTATATATCTCAATCTCAATATAGCTGCTGAATTTTGGTTTCCTATGAGAGAGTCTACTAAATAAAGCCCTGCGCTTTACTGCTAACCTTTCGAAGGAACCAAGAACGCATGCAGTGTGTGATTTGAGAGCGAGAGTAAGGCAGGGATAGACACAGACAGATGCAGATACATGAAGCAGAAAGTGAGAGGGGTAGAGTTGCACTGATTGTCTCTAATGCCTTCTGGAAAAACTGAACAGATACTTCTTAATGACCACAGCAATTACCAATTTTCTGAGTGTATCTGGTAGGAACGTTTCACAAGCACTGCTGGCAGGACAGTGACATGACGCAACCGCCTGAAAGAACGGTTGAAGAATTCTCAATATAGCTGCTGAATTTTGGTTTCCTATGAGAGAGTCTACTAAATAAAGCTCTGCGCTTTACTGCTAACCTTTCGAAGGAACCAAGAACGCATGCAGTGTGTGATTTGAGAGCGAGAGTAAGGCAGGGATAGACACAGACAGATGCAGATACATGAAGCAGAAAGTGAGAGGGGTAGAGTTGCACTGATTGTCTCTAATGCCTTCTGGAAAAACTGAACAGATACTTCTTAATGACCACAGCAATTACCAATTTTCTGAGTGTATCTGGTAGGAATGAGTGGTAAGGATATGCCATACGCAGCACAAACGGACAAATGTTTTTGTTTTATTCACCATGGAAACACACAGACAGTGTGTCAGTTCCGGGAAACTCAAATATCCTCTTTCACGTCGCTCCAACGCCATGAAAATAACTTCTGGGCAGCTGGGACATCACAACCAGGAACAACCTGACATAATCAGCACAGATGCATGCTGGCAGTGCGTACGGGACCAGACAAAAATTGTTTTATTTGCATTCATTAAAGTAGAATTGTAGAATTTAATTTATGTTTAGAATTTATGTTTTAATGTGTTTCATTATAATTTATAATTATTCCTAATTATTGTGATGATTATTATAATTTTACAACCATTCAAAGGTTTGGGGGTAAGTAATATATTTTTGAAAGAAAATATTACATTTATTCAATAAGAATGTATTAAATTGATCAAAAGTGACAGTAAAGAAATAATGTTACAAAAGATTCCAATTTCAAATAAATGTTCTTTTGGACTTTCTATTTATCAAAGAATCCTAAAAAAAAGGTTTCCACAAAAAGATGAAGCAGCACAACTGTTTTCAACATAATAATCATATTCCTGCAAATCAGCATATTAAAATGATTTCTGAAAAATCGTGTGACACTGAAGACTGGAGTAATGATGCGGAGAATTAAATTACATTTGAAAATATATTCACGTAAAAAAAACAGGTTTTTTAATTGTAATAACATTTCGCAATATTACGGTTTTACTGTATTTTTCCTCAAATGAATGCAGCCTTGGTGAGCAAAAGAGACTTCTTCAAAACACTGAAAAATCTTACTGACCCCAAACTTTTGAACTTGTATAATTTAAAATATGATTAGCTGTATGTCTAGAATGTTAATTTTAATAACATTTTCTTGACCTAGAAAACCTAGAAAGAGCAATAAGGGATCTCCCGCTCTCTCTTTTTATTTGCAATAATGATGTGGAATGCAAATGTATCTGAGCACACAGAACACACCCCTACTATTAACAGCCTCTCTAAAGTACACACTATGGTTTCATAGCCTATATTTGCTTACACTGAAAAGTCAACAGATATTTGTTTTCGTTTAGTCTCTAAAAAAGTAAAAGTAGAGAATCAAAGGGGTTAAATTATCCTTTACTCAAAAAAAATGAATATAAGCATTAGGAAGCAGTCCATTTTAACATTCAGAATTATAAAGTTCAGGCTTTAAGTGCTGTAAAGGTTGGGGACAGGGCTTCAGCTGTCCCATACGACACCACGGTCCCGTCAGAAGGCCACAGTGTCACCTCTAACCTCCAGCACCTGTTCACTACCAGAGGAAACCCAATCTCACTCTGTTCCCAGCCGATCAGGAACATTATATGGATTAAGGAATTAAGGAGTTCTGATACACCTAGAGAGCTCAAATGTGACCCTGGAGCACAAAACCAGTCATTAGGGTAAATTTTTTTAAAATTGAGATTTATACATCATCTGAAAGCTGAATAAATAAGCTTTCATTGATGTGTGGTTTGTTAGGATAGGACAATATTTGGCCGAGATAAAACTATTTGAAAATCTGGAATCTGAGGGTGCAAAAAAAATCACAATATTGAGATAATTGCCTTTAAAGTTGTCCAAATGAAGTTCTTAGCAATGCATATTACTAATAAAAACTTAAGTTTTGATATATTTACAGGAATTTACAAAATATCTTTATGGAACATGATCTTTACTTTAAAGGGGTCATATGATGCGATTTCAATTTTTCCTTTCTCTTTGGAGTGTTACAAGCTCTTGGTGCATAAAGAAGATCTGTAAAGTTGCAAAGACTAAAGTCTCAAATCCAAAGAGATATTCTTTATAAAAGTTAAGAGTCAGCCACGCCTACCTAAAACGGCTCGTTCTAACACGCCCCCACATGTCTACGTCACGATGTGGGAAGATTTGCATAACACTCAAAAACTCAGTGTAATCAGATATGACTGACAGATGCATGAAACACATGAGTGCCACGTGAGAATTTGTCACTTTATCAGCATCACATGGAAATGAGAACAAAGTGTGGTGGAGTTTGTGTTGGATTTATATGCAGCTCATCTTCTGAAGACTCTAAATTGAATACTCTTCAGTTCTGTTGGATGAACAGGGTTGAATATGATTTGCAATAATGATGTGGAATGCAAATGTATCTGAGCACACAGAACACACCCCTACTATTAACAGCCTCTCTAAAGTACACACTATGGTTTCATAGCCTATATTTGCTTACACTGAAAAGTCAACAGATATTTGTTTTCGTTTAGTCTCTAAAAAAGTAAAAGTAGAGAATCAAAGGGGTTAAATTATCCTTTACTCAAAAAAAATGAATATAAGCATTAGGAAGCAGTCCATTTTAACATTCAGAATTATAAAGTTCAGGCTTTAAGTGCTGTAAAGGTTGGGGACAGGGCTTCAGCTGTCCCATACGACACCACGGTCCCGTCAGAAGGCCACAGTGTCACCTCTAACCTCCAGCACCTGTTCACTACCAGAGGAAACCCAATCTCACTCTGTTCCCAGCCGATCAGGAACATTATATGGATTCAGGAATTAAGGAGTTCTGATACACCTAGAGAGCTCAAATGTGACCCTGGAGCACAAAACCAGTCATTAGGGTAAATTTTTTAAAATTGAGATTTATACATCATCTGAAAGCTGAATAAATAAGCTTTCATTGATGTGTGGTTTGTTAGGATAGGACAATATTTGGCCGAGATAAAACTATTTGAAAATCTGGAATCTGAGGGTGCAAAAAAAATCACAATATTGAGATAATTGCCTTTAAAGTTGTCCAAATGAAGTTCTTAGCAATGCATATTACTAATAAAAACTTAAGTTTTGATATATTTACAGGAATTTACAAAATATCTTTATGGAACATGATCTTTACTTTAAAGGGGTCATATGATGCGATTTCAATTTTTCCTTTCTCTTTGGAGTGTTACAAGCTCTTGGTGCATAAAGAAGATCTGTAAAGTTGCAAAGACTAAAGTCTCAAATCCAAAGAGATATTCTTTATAAAAGTTAAGAGTCAGCCACGCCTACCTTAAACGGCTCGTTCTAACACGCCCCCACATGTCTACATCACTGTGTGGGAAGATTTGCATAACACCGCCCAAATGTTCACGCAAAGAAAGAAGGCGTAACTTTTATTCTCGCTGTAGTATTGTTGCTGCCGCCACTGCCATGTCGTGAAGGCGCTGTGTGATTCGTTGTGAAAGCGAAACTACTTTGTTTGGTCTCGCGATATCACTTCGTCATGCCTGGAGCTGATCCGTGCTGGTTGCTGAGGAAATACTTCAACTTAGTGCTGTGGATCGCCGGATCGGCTTTCACCGTGGAAGAAGCGGGAGAGTAGACTACAATGCCGGCAGTTCTGACTCACATACTGTAAGTAAATTTTTTATATTTAAAGAGTTTGCCACTGATGATTCAAACGTGAGTTTTGAGCAGTGTAGAGTAGCGCTTGTTGTTTGTCATTTCTCCGATCACAAATGCAGACATGGTTTTATGTTTACGCGGCGCGATGCAACGCAATGCGTAAAAAGACAGTATAAGTTATTATAATCCATAATTATTTCCCCACTGGATGCAACGAATGCCTCGTTTATAATGAGTTTTCATGTTTATGAATCGTCGCTCCGGCCGGACAGGGCATCACAGTATGTGAGGGGCGTAACATTTCTGTCACACGCTTGAGGTATTCGGCCAATCACAACGCACTGGATAGCTGGCCAATCAGAGCACACCTCGCTTTTTCAGACTGATGAGCTTTGTAAAAATCGACGCGTTTCAGAAAGGCGGGGCATAGAGGAGAAACAATAATGTACAGTATGTGGAAAATAATGTGTTTTTTGAACCTTAAACTGCATAAACACATTTCATTACACCAAATACACAAAATAATGTTTTTAGCAACATCATATGACCCCTTTAATATCCTAATGATTTTTGGCATAACGGAAAAATCAATAATTTTGACCGATTCAATGTATTTTTGGCTATTGCTACAAATATACCCCAGCGACTTAAGACTGGTTTTGTGGTCCAGGGTCACAAATATGATCCTAATTTCGATAATTGCCACAACTTTCTCATCTATTTCTTCAGCTTATAATATGATTTTAAGGAAGTGAACATCGTTGGCAACTTTTGGAAAAAAATGCCCCAAGTGTGTTGATGTTGAACCAACTCCAACAAACCCTTCTTATCATGCTGTCTTTTAATTTCCTGTTGTATTTATACTCCCACTTGCAACACTCAAAACAACCAATCTCAGAGTCATTTCGCGCTAAATGAGGCATACAGTGACAGTGATAGTGATTCTTGCCTCACTAAGCGTCACTGCAGTGTGTGTGCACTTTGGATGGGATAAATGCAGAGCACTAATTCCGAGTATGGGTCACCATACTTGGCCACATGTCACGTCACTTTAAATAGACCATGCTCATCTGCTTGAAGCATCTCAATGCGAACAAACATGGCTAATCAACACTCAAGGTTTATGCTTTGAACCTCAAGCAATTTCACGGTCAATGAAACTCAAAGAACTTCATGACAAAGTGCCAAAATAAAAGTTTGGTTTAACATGAAGAAATTATGACAGAAATGTATTACTATTTTTAAAATGTACTTCTCAAATTAACAATAATATTTTTTATATTTAAGGATTATCATACAACTGGTATATAGATAACTGATATACAGTATGTATATATATATATATATATATATATATATATATATATATATATATATATATATATATATATATATATATAT
>NW_015505851.1:477947-499814 GCF_001515645.1 Sinocyclocheilus grahami
AGTTCTGTTATACAGCATATTATTGGACTAAATAAAGAAAATGCAAATATAATTGTTATATTTCATTAAAAAATTATTAAGTTGTTAAGGTTTTATTTATTTGTTTCATAAGACACAATTTTTGATGATAAATTTGTATTCAATCATAAAAGAAAGAATGCAGAAAAAAATAAAATAGTAAACAGAATTTAGGGAAAATAAAATGGATTTCATGGGGCCTAAAATTAATTGTAGCATACTCTGTGAAGTTTAATCGTTAGAACTTGAGAATGAATGTAACTTGTTTGTTTACAAACATGTAAGAAGAAACAAATATTGTGATAAATATCAATATTGTATGAAAAAATATATACAGTATATGATACTATTTTTAGCCATATTTCCCAGCCCTAGGTGCAAGGGTGTTTTGAGTAGTTGCTAAACACATTTCTGTGTGGTTGCTAGGTGGTTTCACACCCGGTCTTTGGAAATGAGTCAGCTTCCTTCAATGTTTTGTAAACACTATTAATATACTTACACAATCACGTGCTCACCCGAAGTACAATAAAGCAAATTGAACTTGCAATTTTTAGACAAAACGTGAAACTTTCCTAAGCTTAAGAGAAGATTTTTTTATGTCAGCCCATTAAGACAGAAAGCACTCATATATTTGCCTTAATTGTGATGATGTGAATGTCCATCCATACACTACATCACGGTCATCACCTACCTTTCTTGCTGCTGCGCCAGAATCGATCTCCCAGAATATCGCCCATGTCCAGACTCATCTGATAATGCATGTTTGAACGGGCCTGTGTGACCACCACGTCTTCCCCATGTGGACAACTAACACCACCCCATCTGAAACCCGTTCCCCGTAACACAGGGACCGGATGGGGGCACATCGCAGAGAATGACAGGGGAATGCAGTGGAGAAACAAGAGCCTCTTTTCATGTTCTATCCACTAACACACAAAGTCATGGAGTCCATAAATCTGTCCCGCCCTGCCCCCTCTATTCTCCCAGAGTCCCATACATCTGCCCCGCTCCAGCAACACTTACTTCCACACAAACACTGGCCTGTTCTGCCACACCAACTAACTTAGCCTGCAATCAATGGGATGAGGTTTATTGATGTGTTGTGAAAGAGAGAGCAGGCACTTGGTTTGGGGTTTCAGAGCCTAATTTGGCAGCACAACCAAATAAAACTTTCTTTAAGAGGAGGAATTGATCACCACCATTAGCTAAAACCAGGCAAGCAACTACTGGCTGGATCAGCTTCTGCAGTGTTTGGGATAACAGGGTGGGGAAGAGCGTTTTGGGCTGTTGATATGCATTATTAGAGAGCAGGTCTTACAGCATGAGTGTCCTTCCCATAGCAACTCCACACCCCGACGCATGATCTACTACTGCCTCAAGCTTTTGTGTCCGTTTAAGTGGTTTGCTTAGTCTTCAATGAGAGGATTATAGTAGATGTTCCTGTTCAACTGAATCTTGAGAAGCAAAGTATTGTCTTTGGGCTTCTTTATTCACATTGCTGTTCTTAAGGTGTTTATAATGCTAAATGTGAACATTTCTGCAAAGCTTTACATTTTATAAGCTGCTCATGGCAGTGATTCTCAACTGGTTTTTACTTCAGGACCCAGATTTTTTTTACTGGACCCCAACACAGTACAAAAAATGATTAATCATATACAACAAAAATGCATAAAACAGGCAAAAGTGTGATTTACCAGCACATACCATGGGATGAATAGTGGGTCAAATACTGTATTAATATTGCCCATATTTAATCAAGTAACATAATTTGCATCAGAATACATTAAAGTATGATTGGATGCAAGTGTTTTCTCCTCCCAATTAAAAATCTGTGAATTGTACTATCCTGACTATCTATGGCAGTTATTATTTGCATTTATTTTTCGATGTTTTTTTTTTCATCTGTTCCAGTCAGAACTGACCTGGAAATTAGGGCTACTAAATATGAAAAAGAAATCATGATTATTTTGTATATATATATTGAAATCATGATTATTTACCACACCATCACTCGCTGACTTTGGAAACATCATGCATTTACTGAACTTCAAAAAATTGCCTTTTCAGCTACATTCCTTGAACTTTAAATATAATTATACAAAACAAAAAAAAAGATTTTAAAAAATAAAAACAAATATAAAAAATTGAAATGGTGGTGGACATTTATTCAATATATAAACTTTTTTTTTTTCCATATAAAGAAAAATTTGGACAAGACAAAGTGGGATCATCGTTGCATAAATGAATGTGGCAAAATAGTTTTATTTTGATTGTATTGTTTTCATAATCATTGGAAGCCAAAATTATATTGTAATTGAAAATAGAATTTGATTAATCGCAGTGACCTACAAGAAAATATATTTTTAACCACTGTTTTTTTTAGTATAAAAAGTTATGATGTACTTTTTATACTACATCATAAAGTTATCACTGCAGAGAATGTTTTCAGGATAAACAAATATCCTGTTAGTTGACAGTGTACATAAAACTACAGACAGACCAATGAGATGAGCTAACCACAGAAAACATTACACTTTAAACTGCTAAGTAAATGATTCTATTGCAATAATATGAGGTGCGGTTCATCTTCACTAGTACAAACATCTGCAAGTCTTTCACCACAACACATCTGAAATGCTTCAGATTCCTGTCTACACGTGTTACTCATTTTGTAGTGACATTCATGCAAGTCTTCTGAAAAAGATGGTTTGTAGGAAATTGTACCATGGTTTTAGTCAAATCTGTACTTGCATACTAAATCTATTATTATAGAATGTATTGCGGAGTCATGCATCTTTTAGCCTGTGGTTTACTAACAAACATGTAAGTAAACAAGTACACAGCTTGCGATCCTCTTTAAGATAATATGTCTAATCAATAGAGTTATTACCCAAATAAACACAGAGACCTCAATACATTGTACAGGATACACAATGACGGTAACAATCAGTGGATAGTGTTAGAGTATGAATGGGTCGTTTTGAGTAGAAAATGAGCTCCAGATGTCACAAAACAGCAAGTTACTAAACCTAACAACAAAAGTGTCCATAAAACAGTGTAAATACAACTCAAAAAGAGTGAAAACTATAACCTTATTAATTATTCATGCCCCAGTGCATGATGGGAACAACAGGATCATAACTTTAATATTTACTTAAACAATCCTTGTAAAAATAACAAACAATTCCAAGTAAAATATAATTTAATCATACTTAAACTGAGTACTAATATGTGACCCTGGACCACAAAACCAGTCATAAGGGTCAATTTTTAAATCTGAAAGCTGAATAAATAAGCTTTCCACTGATGTATGGTTTGTTAGGATAGGACAATATTTGGCTGAGATACAACTATTTGAAAATCTGGAATCTGAGGGTGCAAAAAAATCTAAATATTGAGAAAATCATCTTTAAAGTTGTTCAAATGAAGTTCTTAGCAATGCATATTACTAATAAAAAATTAAGTTTTGATATATTTACGGTAAGAAATTTACAAAATATCTTCATGGAACATGATCTTTACTTAATATCCTAAAGATTTTTGGCATAAAAGAGAAATGTATAATTGTGACCCATACAATGTATTGTTGGCTATTGCTACAAATATACCCCAGCGACTTAACACTGCTTTTGTGCTCCAGGGTCACAAACAGAATCTACTACTTTTTTAAATTCTCACCTGAACTCAATTATTTAATGTAGAAATTACATGTTTTTCTGTAGTATTTACTTCACTACAAAATCATTTTATCAGTGTAGGTAGGTGATATAAAAACAAGTGCTCAGTGAAGGCAGCATGCAGCAGAAAGCGAGCGGCGTGTTTGTGCTGTGAGTCAGCAGGACGCTTTTACAGCACATCAGGGTGTGGTCAGCCGGGCCTGCGGTCGCCATGGCAACACGAGTCACAGACGGGCCCTCGGCTGGTAAACACACCGTCTGTGCTGGACTTAGGTCAGTGTTACCTCGCAACAGCAAAGCAGAACTCACACGGACAGAGGCTCCTGTGCATTTGCATCTGAACTGAACGTCATAAACCGACAACATATTATTTACCAACTTAAAAAGGGGCACATACATAAACACTCAATAAAACGTTAGTATGCATATCTGTCGATAACATACTGTACACCCGCCAGCATGCGTTAAAGTGATTTACGAAACATCCTCCGCTCATTAAAAGTTCAGTTGCACTAGCGAACCAGAGAAGTTCTTTCCAGAAGAAAATTATGTTTTATTCATCTGAGAAAGAATCGTGTGGGAATATGATGAACATAATTTTACTGTCAGACATTATCAGCGTCTTCACTCCGATCTCTCTGTTATGGAAGCCCGTTTCCGCCACTGAATAAAAAATAAAACAAGGTAATTGCGACTTTTTATCTCACAATTGCGAGTTCATGTCTTGCAATTTTGACTTTAAACTCGCAATTCTGACTTCATAACTCACAATTTTGACTTTATAACTCACAATTGCGAGTTTATCACGCAATTTTGACTTTATAACTTGCAATTTTGACTATAACTCGCAATTCTGACTTTATAACACGCAATTGACTTTATAACTCGCAATTCTGACTTTATAACATGCAATTCTGACTTTATAACATGCAATTTTGACTTTATAACATGCAATTTTGACTTAATAACTCGCAATTTTGACTTTATAACTCGCAATTTTGACTTTATAACACGCAATTTTGACTTTTTAACTCGCAATTGTGAGTTTATATCACACAATTCTGAGAGAAAAAAAAAGTCGCAATAACCTTGTTTTGTTTTTTATTTAGTGGCGGAAACGGGCTTCCATACTCTGCTGGCCATTAGTAACACTAGCATTTCTGAACCGCAGGACGGCCCTGTTTCACCAGGCCTGTTAGCTATTACTGTAGATTAGGGCGGGCTGTCAAAAAAGAAATCGAATTTCGAATATTCGTCGAATTTAAAATAAAAATCCACATTCTAATGCAAAAACGTTGCATTCGAATTTTAGGTGTGCGTCGGGCAGCATTATCAGCGGCGCACGAGATGCGATGACGATGTAAGTGACGATGTATTTTAATGTTTATGTTAGCCTGTCCAGTTGAAGCCACTAGATGCGGCGCTGCTGCGTTGTTAATTACAAATATAGCGGAAAAAGAGAACAATCAATAAAGAAAGATGTTGTTTACGTCAAAACTGAAACCAAGCCGTTCACACAGAACACATATTTATCGCATTTTTTAGATGGACATCTATCACCTTTGCAGTCGCATCTCGCACAAGAGAGCCGCATGTTTAGAAAGCCATGTAAAATTAATGTAAGTTCAACTTTGAAAAGACTTATCTCGAGACTTTATGGCGGGGTATTTCCCCATCCCACTGCATCTCGTGTTTTTAAATGAAGAAAGTACTCTTTGTGATTGGTTTTCGGTCCTTTGTATTAAACTATGCATACATACATGATGCTGTTTTGTTTCTAATTGTTTAAGCAACATTTTTAATTATGGTTTATAAACATTATTTTAAACTATGCACCTTTTTCAAAGATAGTCGTGTTATTTTATTATGCTTTGCAGAAACGTGCATTAGTAATATTTTGCTCGATGCGCCCTCTTGTGGCCTCAGGAGAGAAGCCAAAAGCTTTTCTTCACCCTAACTGAAATTATGCATTTTAAATTTGAATATAATTTGAATATTGATCATATTTAAGTAAAAAATTTGAATTCAGTTTTTCAGCCATTTTGACAGCCCTACTGTAGATTGGCCGTATAGTTTTAGTTCAGTTTGTTTGCCCAGGGGAAATGAAAGACAGCACATCCCTTTATGACTCTGGACCAGCTGCTTAACCAGTTTAAACTAGACTCAGACTAGCTAGACTAGTGTTTAACAGGTTTAACTGGTCAGCCAGCTGTGAACTGCGAAAATAAGGCATGTTTTATTTTTTCTTACAGCAATTTGATGCTTAGTATACTTACTAAGCATAAACACAGTCATTTTAATACTTACAATGTCCAAGTTACACGATCTTATTTTTTTATTTTTTTATATACTTTAATTCATCAAGGATGCATTAAATTGATCAAAAGTGACAGTATAGACATTTATAATATTGCAAAAGGTTTCTATTTCAAATAAATGCTGTTCTTTTAAACTTTCTATTCATCAAAGCATCCTGAAAAATAAAATGTATCACGGTTTCCACAAAAATATTGTGCAGCACATCAATGTCTTCAACATTGATAATAATCAGAAATGTTTCTCGAGCAGCAGATCAGCATATTATACTGATTTCTGAAGATCATGTGACACTGAAGACTGGAGGAATGATGCTGAAAATACAGCTGCACATCACAGAAATACATTACAGTTTAACAGAGATTCAGATAGAAAACAGTTATTTTAAATTGTAATAATATTTCAAAATATTAGTTTTTACTGAATTTTTATCAAATAAATGGTGAGCACAAAAGACTTCAAAAAACATAAAAAAAATATTACTGACCCCAAACGTTTGAATAGTAGTGTATGTGAATCTAATTACAATACCCCTAACAATAACTATGTGGAAGATGCTCCAAAAAATCATTTAAAAAAGCGTGTTGTTCACTTATATTCACTATTTTGAATATTATTTAATAAACTATGTATTATATAAATACGAAATGAATATTTATATATTATATTATTATTATATTATATATTTATATATCATTTTTATTATTATTTCACCTGATAAACCTGTTCATTTTATTTAATAAAACAGGAATTGTGCTATGCATTTGATCGTGCAGCACTGATGAAAGTAAACACGTTCTGATATCTGAGTTGCATCAGGTGATCAACAGCTGTTTTCAGTCATCAGACCAGATCATGCATCAATCATCCCGATGAGGCGCTCAAAAACATATCATATAATAGATAAGAAAGCGACTGATAGTGGCAGCTCTTTTATGTCAGCTCCTGTGAGATTGCCATCTATCTCGCAGCCGAGAGTCATCCAAATCAATCCAAAACCTTGCCCAAGTCAAAGAGCGTGGAGTACTTTATGATCTCTCTGTAAGCACACTGTGTTACTTTCATTAATGTCAGTTTTGTTTTGGTCTCATCCTGCATGGAAAGGATCCCCTCGCACACCCAGTGAACACCCAGCTGAATGGGTGCGGTGCGGTACGCCAAAGCCTTTGATTCCCACACAACAGACCTCATCCAATCAAACACACAAAAGCACAAAGGCTTTTATCTCATATCAGGAGCTCTGTCATCATTTCTCCCTCAGTCCATCGTTACGCATTAAACAGCCCTTGCTAACGCTGCGAGAAATCTCAGAAAGCTGCCCAAATGTGCCTTCATGCACCTCATATACAGTAGAGCACATTTTCCACCGGACATTCATTCCTACTGACATTCCGACTTTTAAAAGCACAGTTTTCATGCGATAAAAAATTGCAACATCTTCTGTACAAACACACAAGCTGAATTCAGAATAACTGCTTACTTTTTCTGCAATATAACTAAACTATGTGTGTGTGTGTGTGCATATTATATGCATATGTATGCATATTTTGCAAGATACAAAAATATGTTGTTTCTATAATCAACCATTTTAAATAAATAGTTTTATACTTCTCCATTGGTTTAAATTTGATTGTCATTTGCAATGCTTTTTGGAATTGTAGTTCTTTTCCTCATTAAAGCTGTTAAGCACTGAGTCTTGAACCTTTGTCTTTTTGTCCAATTAATTTTTACTTCAAATCAAAGTTTGTAATGCTGTATTAAACTTACAGCGGATTAGTTTGGGTTTTGGCTTATAACGCTTTAACAAAATCTTCTTCCTAAATCTAATCTAAATCCCTATGATAAAAATGAATGGAAAAAATACCTCTGAAAGCAACGGCGCTGAAAACGCACTCTATTTTTACTCATCTGGTTCTGGCCAGTATGACAGTGGACCTTATAGTGACCTGTCTGTGTGGATGTCTTATCACACTCACAAAAAAAAGTTTATTTCTATAGAGCTGTATTTGCAGGTATGTTTGTCACCCAGGAACATGAGCAAATAAAAGAGTCTGATTTCTAGCAGAACACTATAGAATCAGAAGTGTGCAGTCATTTTGCAAACTACATACATACAAACAAATAGGCCTAATATAATATGCTCATTATAATTAGTAGGTACTGTGGCAGTCTAAAAAGTGCAGCATTTTGCCATTAACAATAACGCAACAACTTTATGTATGGAAAGCTGTTTCTGCCATGGGATTAAAAAATAAAAAAGTTAATTGCAAAATATAAACTGAGATATATATTGCTAGATATAAACTCACAACTGTGAGAAAAAGATATAAACTCAGAATTTTGTATTTTTCTTGAAAACTGCATGAAAAAAAGTCTGAATTGCAAGTTAGAGCATCCTAATTACCATTTTCATTCATTCATTCCTTTATTTATTTTTATTTATCCTGTGCTGGAAACAAGCTTCCATACATTGTGTTATCAAGCCTCAGTCATTAAAAAGTCACACAAAAAGTGAATCAAACCTGTGAACAAACACAGCTTAAGACATAAATCTACTAAGAAAACATGATAGCTTCTGCTGCATGCTGGTAATGGCATAACCCAAACCTGACGTTATGTGTATGGATGTGTGTGTGTGTGTGTGTGTATTTGTGTGCCGCCCTCTCAGGTTACAGTAAAAAGAAGGTTTGATTTCTTTAGAGAACAATGAAAATAAACTCCACCCTAGAAAGTGAAGGGCAGATAATCTAATGGAATAATGTACCTGGCCGCTCTTTAGCGGATGAGATGTTTATGACCCGGTTTTCAAAGACTGCTGTGAGACCAAAGGCCTTGAACCTGTATGTGCTGGAGAATAATATCCATCTCTACAAAAGAGCCCTACCACACCCTCCCTCAGCAGTCAACACTCGCTTACACCCAGAACTACAGCGGATTACAGAGAATAGTCTATGAAAGCTGCCACCTTTGAGTGTTTTCTGAGCTCAGTGGAGTGTAAAATGGAGCTGAGGGTTGTTTTCTAGGGCTTATGAGAGTCGTGGTGTGTAATACTTGTGGTAGAGACATCTACAGCTCTGCTGCATGTTGTTCCAGCTCATCAGGACATGAAGGGAAAAGTGCTGCAACTCACCTGGAAAAGACAAACACACAAAGAAAAATGACATTAGTTCACAGCCTGTGGATATATGGCATCTAATTACAACAGATTCAACAGTGAGATCCACTGTACAGGACGTCGGTGCCAGCACACAGACCTCAGGGGAAAATACATATCCATGTCACAGACACAGAGAGATTTCAATGTATTACAACAGTACGAAACCACACAAGCCTTTCAGTGCAGAACAAATGTGTTTTCAAACACTGCCACCTGCTGAGCGTTGAGTGTTACTGAGCGCACAGACAGATGAGGGACTGCTCGACACTCATATAGATCTATTACATTTTATCAAACAGCTATGATTATGTCAGAAACAATGACTATCCATGTGTGCCTATAATGTTTCTGATGTCTCTTCTGCTCATCAAGGCTGCATTTATTTGATTAAAAATACAGGAAAAATGGCAATACTGTGAAATATTATTACAATTTCAAATAACAGTTGTCTGTGTGAATATCTGTTAAACTGTAATGTATTTCTGTGATGCGCAGCTGTATTTTCAGCATCATTACTCCAGTCTTCAGTGTCACATGATCTTCAGAAATCAGTATAATATGCTGATTTGCTGCTTAAGAAACATTTCTGATTATTATCAATGTTGAGAACAGTTGTGCTGCACAATATTATTGTGGAAACTGTGATATAATTTATTTTTCAGGATTCTTTGATGGACAGACAGCTCAAAAGAACAGCATTTATTTGAAACGGAATTTTTGTTTTGTCACATCATACATCATTGCTGTCACTTTTGATCAATTGAATGCATCTTTGCTGAATATAATTGAAAGTGTTAATAAAAATCCCCAAATTGTTGAACATATTACAAACACGTCCTAACCAACATAGATGCTTATATAGTACATCTATACAATAACTGTTGCATAAAAGCTTAAAGCATGTAATGTACTCTCTAAGTATTATTTCTGCACGTAATACAGATAAACTGTAATTTACTGTCATTTAAAACAAATTCATATGTAGCTGTGCTAGTAATGTCTCTTGTACTATTTAATGCCTCATTCTCACATAAGATAATCATAAATTCATATTTCATTTACTTCTTTTTGTTAGCCATGTAGCCACATTCGACTGACTGTATATTATCCTACATGTTTTAATCTTTCCTTATGTACTCTATTGTGCACAGAAACACCCTTAAATACTGAAAAATTCTTCTGTACCCATGACAGCTGGACAGAAGACAACTCTTAGGCATGTTTTGGTCAAAGGACAACAGACGGGAGACTACAGTAACAGACATGGAAGGTCATAGAGGGACATCTAAATGGTGAGCTGGCAGTGGCATTAAACACAAGACCTTTCCTCTGAATATTTCCATAAGCTCACAGAGCTTGACACGACGGCGAGTGAATGCCAGAGAGCTCTGGGCTCAGAGTGAGAAGTCAGAGCAGAACAGAGCTTCAGTCAGAAGCAGACGCTCACGCTGGCAGTTATAGAGGCTCTTTTAACGGACGATTCATTCCCGAAAATGCCACACAACCACAGAACAGAGAGTTCAGCTGTAATGATTCTGGTCATTTTCTTATAAACAGCATTCATTATAGGCCTAGCGTGTGAGAGTGTGTGAGGTCATACAGTATGTGTGTGAGGGTTTGCACGTGTCCACGTGTTTAAATGGATCACCGGAGATCACCAGCAGTCAAACGTCTGCACTCACACTGATCAAGCCATCAAAGTCATCTATGAGGATCGTTTAGTGAGCAATAAAACATGCAATAAAATCCAAACTCTCTTATGTTTGAGCTGCTGCTTTGTCTATCCAGCTCTGCTCAGTCCAGACATTCATCAACTGTTATTAAATGTCAAACAGTAGAGCAACACCAAGGTCATGGGTTCGCTTTCCAGAGAAGGCAAGGACTGATTAAAAAATGTGCTCCTGTGCAATGCAAGTCACTTTGGATAAAAGTGTCTGCCGAATGCATAAATATTAAATGTTAACACAATTGAAGGAAGAAGGTGTATGATGAGCATGTGATGCTGATTTTACTTCATTATTTGCTCCAAATCATCAATTAATTACTAATTTAATTAAACAATTAAGCTGCTACTGTATGTAAAACTTAATTTTGTCAACAAAGATATTTAAGCAGACGCCTTTAGATTAAAAGGTTTTCAAAATCACGAGAAATGTGAAATCTGACTGGCAGTGTATGCACACAAATATATAAGCCTAAATTTAAGATTTATGCATTTGAATTGCACATAAAATCTCCAAACAAACTAATAAGCTTAACGTGATGCATATCTGTCAGTCATACATAAATGGAACAGGTTTCAGCACTACATTATTATTAACTATTTGTATCTAATTGATTTTATTTCCAAAAAGCATTTATATGCATTAAAGGGGTCATATGATGCGATTTCAAGTTTTCCTTTCTCTTTGGGGTGTTACAAGCTGTTCGTGAATAGATAAGATCCCTAAAGTTGCAAAGACTAAAGTCTCAAATCCAAAGAGATATTCTTTATCAAAGTTAAGAGTCAACCATGCCCTCCTAAAACGCCTCATTTAAACACGCCCCCACATATCTATGTCACTATGTGGGAAGATTTGCATAACGCCGCCCAAATGTTCACGCAAAGAAAGAAGGTGTAACTTTTATTCTCACTGTTGTATTGTTGCTGCCGCCGCCGCCATGTCGTGAAGACGCTGTGCTTCGTTGCAAAAGCAAAACTACTTTGTTTGGTCTTCCAAAAGAGGACACGACTAGAAATCAGTGTTAAGTTGTATTTACAACACTGTTCCAGAACATCCGTCACACGCTTGAGGTATTCGGCCAATCACAATGCACTGGATAGCTGGCCAATCACAGCACACCTCGCTTTTCAGAACGATGAGTTTTGTAAAAATCGACGTGTTTCAGAAAGGCGGGGCATAGAGGAGAAACAACAATGTACCGTATGTGGAAAATAATGTGTTTTTTGAACCTTAAACCGCATAAACACATTTCATTACACCAAATACACAAAATAATGTTCTTTTTAGCAACACCATATGACCCCTTTAATCGGCATAAATCTGTTTATCGCGAAAATTAAACTAATTCG
Source organism: Sinocyclocheilus grahami (assembly GCF_001515645.1). NCBI lineage: Eukaryota > Metazoa > Chordata > Actinopteri > Cypriniformes > Cyprinidae > Sinocyclocheilus > Sinocyclocheilus grahami. The sequence continues at coordinate 490,189 of NW_015505851.1, forward strand.
GTTAAAAAGTATGAAGATGGTTAAAATACAGCTAGATATTTATGAAACAAGCAATTTTCAATTAGTTGAAATATATTAGATTGAAACAAATTGGATTTATTGACGATAAATATATATCGTGTATTTAAAAAACATTAATTTTATTAGTACTAATGCAGAAATTTGACTGAAAAATATGCATCACATTAAGTTTATTAGTTTGTTTATGCTAAAACTGAGTTATGGATCCAAATGGATGGAAGTATTATATGCAATTCAAATGCATTAATATAAAAAAAATAAATAAAATACATATTGCATTTATTTTATTTTATTATTTTGTGAGGTATTTTTAATTTGCATCTATTATGTGCACAAATATGGCCTGAATAAAAAATTATAATAATAAAAAAGGATAGGTCAAAAATCTATTTCAAATAAATTAGGGTTAGGGTTAGTTTAAGTTAGGGTTAGGACCAAATGTCCTAAACATTAAACAAGAGCACTGCAGAGAGCAATCACATTCAGTCAAAGGTCAGATGTGTCATTTCTGCATCGCAATACATTATTACAAAATAATGAGTGTTTAATGAATGTTTCCTATTTTAACGTCGCTGCTTTAAGACACAGAGCAAGTGATGTGATGGTCAAAGAGACTATAAAGAAATAAAACCATACTATATTATAAACCCTGTCATTCATTAACACTATCCGAAGTTTTAATCCTGCTATCTTTAGAGACTCAATAAACGAATAAACACAGTTACAACACCCGCAAACCATGAGAACGGGGGTGAAAACAGAGCCCAGTCCTGCTAGAGCAGCTCGTTTAATCACTGCACCGTTTCCCATCTCGCGGATATTTCACACAATTACAATGAGAGCCGCTCTCTTCACAAAGCACTCAGTGATGCTGCTGTAATTATTATGTTGTCCTTTCTCCTACCGTAGAGTTATAATCTAAGCATTACATTACTCAGGAATGTGTCATTTACTTTGGATTACAATCTCAGAAAAAATGAATGACTCTAGAGCATTACTGATCACAGTAAATGTTTTTGTTGTGTCTGTATACAGTGCGATTTACAGAGGTCACATTAACAATGGATTATATTCAAGATTGGCATATTCAACACTGAGTTTCCATGCAACACATATTTAAAGGGTTCGGAGCACTTTAAAGGTGGCAAGAAAACACTGAGATATCAATTTAATGAAACAGCTAAGTAAAAATAAACATAGATCAGTGATCTGAATGACTTTGTTTTAGTACATAGAACACAAAAGACACGTTCTGCATCGTATTTTTGAAGGAAGTCTCTTCTGCTCACCAAGACTACATTTATTTGATCAAAGATACAGGGGGAAAAAACTTTCTAAAACTAGTAAAATTCTGAAATATTATTACAGTTTAAAACAGCTGTTTTATATGTGAATATATGTTAAAATGTAATTTTTTCCTGTGATCAAAGCTGGATTTCCAGCATCATTACTCCATCACATGATCTTCAGAAATCAGTATAATATGCTGATTTGCTGCTCAAGAAACATTTCTGATTATTATCAATGTTGAAATAAACATTTCTGTAACATTATAAATGTCTTTACCTGTCACTTTTGATCAATGTAATGCATCCCTGCTGAATAAAAGTGTTAAATGTCTTTAAAATAAATAAATAAATAAATCTTTAGGTCTTTGCACACTCACAGTCCGAAATTCTCGTACGCTAAAAAATAAATGCGACCTCACATTGTGTCAACCACGTTTACACACTGCCTCCGAAACTTTCGCCCGTCATAAATAATTCAGACCAGGTTCGATTTTCAGTGTTTTCACATCCATACCAAGCGTGATGAATACAGAAAAAAAAAACGCATACGAAAATTTCGGACTTAGTGTGCAAGGACCTTTACTGACCCCAAACTTTTGAACAGTAGTTTATGCCAGGGGTTTTGAAAGCTGTCCTGGAGACCCCCTGGCATGCACATTTTGCCTGCCTCCCTCATCTAACACACCTGATTCAGCTTATTAGCTCATTGGTAGAGACTGCAAGACCTGAATTGAGTTTGTCTAATAAACTCACAAAGGTATGAGACTCTGACACAGCAAACATAACTGTGGGCCTTTCATCTCGAAAGAACAGATTCCACACAAGTAAACACATCTGTAAATCTTCACATGCACCCCATGCTGTCTTCCTGCCTTTGTCCTCTTTGAGCTCAGAGGCAACACACACACACACACACACACAACACATGTTCGTACACATGTATGAAGTCTTCTCAAACTCACACGCATACATATGAACAGACCTGAGCTTTTACCATGGTATTTTGTGTTTTGCTCTGATCTCTGCTGTGAATGTGAATGGAGGTGAGCTGTATGAGCAGAAGAGGGCGATGTTTTCCCAGCACAGCAGAACAAAACTGAATGGATTCTGACTCTTTATTATGGACAGATTAAACTGCATGGTCACAAACTTAAAACTCAAAGAGTGTGTTAGGAGATACCCAGAGCAATGTGAAAGAAACCTGATCAACTAACGAAACATCTGGCTGTTTATTGTTGTGTTTGTAGCTGGTTAGGACAAAAGCTAAACTAAACTAAACTAACTAACTAACTAACTAATTACCTAACTAACTAACTAACTAAATAGATAGATAAATAGATAAATAAATAAATAAAATGAAATAAAATAAAATAAAATAAAAAATAAATAAAATAAAATAAAAACAAAAAATGTAATTAAATTAAATTAAACTAAATCAACTAGACTACTTAAAAAGTGTATTTGTTAATTGAAATAAAGCTGAATTAAAATATAAATATTAGACGAAAAACTTAAACTAAACTAAAAATTGTAATATTGCCTTGGCAGCTAAGTGACATTGGTTGAAGCACTAAAATTACTAAATGGTACTAAAACTGAAATACAAAGACATTTCAGTTTCATTTTTATTTATTACCAGTTAGTAATTTTAGTGCTTCAGCCTATTTCATTAAGCTGCCAAGGCAATATTTAAAGTTTTTCGTCTAATATTTATATTTTATTTCAGCTTTATTTCAATTAACAAATACTTTTTAAATAGTTTTTGTTATCAGTAATTACTGCTAAGCTATGAACAACCTAAAATTCATTGCAATCTGGAATTTATGCGTGAATAAAGTGCGTTCGAGAGAAACGACAACTGAGGAAACTCAGACTCAACTAGGCCACTGGACAAGAGAAGAAATGAAGACAGACGAGACTGATGTCAGTTTAAAGCTGGCAGCTCAACCCGCTGAATACTAACTACACATACAGCGTCTGTCCAACATCACCACTTGTTTACCAAGAACAGCGACTCAATTACATTCTGGGCTTCGGCTCTAAGACCACCAGAGTGACTGTTATCTAGAAAGGAGTCAGGCTTTGGTTAGCAGGACCTGTGAGCCTCTAATTATAAAAGCAACTATCATTCTGACACAAAAGCATCTTTTTCCATTGAGAGTCACTCAAAAGAAAAAAGTACAATGATAAGATTTGTCTGCAACTTCCTCTAGTATAATCGTTTTTGCATAATGCAAAAGTCCTCAGTGTCACATGATCCTTCAGAAATCTGATTTGATGCTCGAGAAACATAGGTTTAGTAGGCAGTGAGAAAAGGTCCATAGTTGACTATTAAGCATGAGGAATGTGCAGTCATGGTTCATTTTAGCACTGTGACGTGACTTCATATGCAAGAAGACATTCACAGCGAGGTTCGAGATTCACAGACACTCGATAATGAACGTCTGCTGAGAGAAAACTGAACTGTTCACTGTAACACGGCGGTTTTGCGCAGACTCTGGCCGTGCTCCGAGACGCCCTTATGTGCGCTGAAAGGACGAGAATAAACCAAATGGATGATAAATCTTTTTCACCCTGCAACTTCCTCTAGTATAATCGTTTTTGCATAATGCAAAAGTCCTCAGTGTCACATGATCCTTCAGAAATCTGATTTGATGCTCGAGAAACATAGGTTGAGTAGGCAGTGAGAAAAGGTCCATAGTTGACTATTAAGCATGAGGAATGTGCAGTCATGGTTCATTTTAGCACTGTGACGTGACTTCATATGCAAGAAGACATTCACAGCGAGGTTCGAGATTCGCAGACACTCGATAATGAACGTCTGCTGAGAGAAAACTGAACTGTTCACTGTAACACGGCGGTTTTGCGCAGACTCTGGCCGTGCTCCGAGACGCCCTTATGTGAGCTGAAAGGACGAGAATAAACCAAATGGATGATAAATCTTTTTCACGTAAACCTGTGCGATGTGGAAAGCAGCGTGAAAATCCTCACACGCTCCAAGAAGAGGTGAACGCCAGCATTTGCGATGCTATCGATCAAAGTAAAGTTTGAACAAAAGCTCTGACAGGACCTTTACAGTGTGAAATAAACCATTATATAGCTTCTACTGCACATAAATACCCATTTTTATGGAATATCCCATCTCAGCTCCTTTAAGCATATGTATGAATGATAATCTTTGCTCATCATGGATGCACCGGACACATGGACTCTCTATGCTAAACGTCTCTCCCTGTCTCGTTATCTCAGTCTCCTCATTGGCTTAACGTTGATCATGATGGGGATAGATAAATAAAACGGTAAAACATATTAATAAACACACACACCCACAAAAACAGATGAGCCTCCCACTACTTAGTTTAATGGAAAGTTGAGTGACCATCATTGATCTTGCACATGACTTTATTAAAAGGATAACTTTTTGACCAACGAAACGTTTAATTGTAGTGATTTTTTTCACTATTTTGTAATGTATGCTGCCTTTGCGATGTAAAAAAGTGGTCACATTTTATTTTATGGTTTTATTGTGAGGTTAACTTTTTTTCCAATACAATACAATACAAACTTTATTTCTATAGCACATTTAAAACAACTACAGTTGACCAAAGTGCTTTCCAGGACACATTAAAACAACAAGAATAAAAAGCATACAGTCACAAAAGTCCATATAAAACCTAAACACTCTAGCCAGTTTTAAAGGCCACGCTGAAAAGATAAGACTTCAAACTCGACTTAAAAGCATCCACAGAAGGTGCAGATTCAAAGTGCAGAGGAAGAGGAAAAAAAGCCCTATCACCCTTTGATCTTAACCTTGTTTTAGGAACATGAAGAATCATCTGGCTAGAAGATCTCATGTTTCTTGTATTTTGATAGGGTATTAAAAGCTTAGCAATATATTTTGGTGCAATCCCAGGCAGTGCTTTAAACACCATTGATAAAACCTTAAATTCAATTCTAAATTTGACAGGCAACCAGTGCAACGTAATAAGAACTGGGGTAATACTCTCCCCTTTCTTTGTATGAGTCAGGAGCCTATAGCGCAGAGTTCTGCACTAATTGAAGACGAGATAATTGACACTGCGATAAACCAATATATAACGAATTGCAGTAATCAGTGCATGAAGATATAAAAGCATGGATGACAGTCTCCAGGTCTTTAATAGAGAGAACTGGTTTAAGTTTAGAGATAATCCAAAGTTGAGTTTCGCATTATTTTGTGATTTATTCATGCTGCCTTTGCAGTGTAAAAAGGTTATATGTCAAACTACAGTGAAAATGTAAATAAGCGCAACTAGTTCTGTTCTCTCGCAAAACATTGCGTTCATCTCTGGGGACAATTTTATCCCCAAACGCACACACATATATAGAAAGACAGTCTGTCTGAACTTCCGGTCGCTCTGAAACAATGCCACAGCCGGACGCCCCTCCCTGTCCAGCCAAAACAATCACAACATTTCTCTTGCTTATCTCTCACAGCATTAACATGGAAATATTTAGTAATGTATCTGGCATTGCATGTAGTGTGACAATGATTTAATCCTTCACCTGACCTCTCAAGCTTCTTTCATGATTCTTCTAGAAAGGCAATCCCAAACACTTGAGACTGAAGAGTTTAAGGCAGAACAGAGCAAAGTGCACTAAATCTGATCAGACTAGAGCTGTACCTTTCAGAATCGTGATCTCATGCTGAATGGATCTGAAAGCCATGACTAATTGGTGAATATCTTCAGGAAGGTCTGTCCTCGAGCACCTGCTGTCAGATAACAGCTCTCTGTCTCTTTTCTTCAGTTTTTTGGCTTGTGGTCAAGCAGTCGGCCTGTGGTCGTATTGCTCCTCTTCCTCACTCACATACGGTCTCCTGGAAACTGTTCGTGTGCCGCCCATCCCTTCCACCAAACTCACCCTGAACTGTGAGCATCCTGCCTGAGCCAATCCTTCATTCATATGCATGAGGGTCCGGCCAATCCCTGCACAGCTGCACGCATACATTAGTGATCAAAGCTATGAGCAACAGGCTCTACGGACAGAGAAGAATCTCCAAAATCATTATACAACCCAAGTACGCAATTTACATAAAATGCCAAAACACACTGCTGATAGAAAAGAAATGTATGAGAGGAAGAACACTTAATAATATGCCTGACCTCAACTCTTCATAAATTAAACATTTAACCAACATTTAAAAGACTTTACAAGAAATAAAAATTTCCCTTTTTCCTCACCATATTTACATACAATACACTACCGTTCAAAAGTTTGGAGTAATTAAGTTTTTTTTTTTTTAAAGAAATTAATACTTTTATTCAGCAAGGATGCATTAAATTGATCAAAAGTGACAGTAAAGACATTTAGAATGTTACAAAACATTTCTATTTCAAATAAATGCTGTTCATTCATCTGTGAATCCTGAAAACTAAAATGTATTACAGTTTCCACAAAAATATTGTGCAGCACATCTGTCTTCAACATTGATAATAATCAGAAATGTTTCTTGAGCAGCAGATCAGCATATTATACTGATTTCTGAAGATCATGTGACACTGAAGACTGGAGTAATGATGCTGAAAATACAGTTTTGATCACAGCAATAAATTACAGTTTAACAGATATTACATACGTATATAGAAAACAGTTATTTTAGATTGTAATAATATTTCACAATATTTCTGTTTTTACTGTATTTTTCATCAAATAAATGCAACTTTGGTGAGCAGAAGAGACTTCTTTCAAAAACATTAAAAAATATTACTGACTCCAAACTTAGTGTAGTGTAGATATTTTTTTTCTTTCTTTAAATCTTTAAAGTCATTAATAGTCAAATGTTTAGCTCTATCCTCATGCGGTCTTTTGTTTTCCTCTGACCTGTTGAAGTATTTTTTCCAGCTGAGTAGAGAAGAAAGGCAGATGAAGTGAAAGTATTTTTCCTAGACAGAAGCAGAGCTAATTTCTGAAGATTTGCTCCGCTGGACATTACAGAAATAAACATCTCACGGGAACAAACACATTCCTAGCATACTTCACTTCCAACCCAATAAAACAGTTGCTGGCCAATAACAAAAATATTTCTGATATTTGTGTATCAGAATGCACACAAAGTGTGAAGAGTGAAGCATATCACTGTTCATTTATACGTGAGCAGCTCGTGATCTGCCAGTGTTTTCAGGCTCTCTGAATAATTAATTAGATGTCATGCCACCCTAGCTAGCAGTTGGAACGTGCAAATTTTCCTACTGAACTGAATGCAGTAATTGATGTAAGAATTGTTTTAAATATGATTTACTTGGAAACTCATTCTGCTTGTGTTTTATGACTACCATGCAATGAATGGATGTAAAAAATCCTCTGTGTATGAGAGGAGCTGAATGGACCGTCAACTGACGGTGTTTCACTCAGTTCAAAGAGAGGTAACCATCAGTGGCATCCTGAAAACATTCCAGTCCTCTTAGGTCATGCAGTCCCACAAACACATCTAAACACTCTGCTGATCTGGTTATTTGTGCTGTGGACTCTATTGAGAGACTATGTCTATCTACGGCCCATGAATGGACAGAAGTAATGCTAAGCAAACACTCATATCTGAGCAGATGCGACTCTGGATAAGTGCATGTGTGAGATCCTTTTAGTGTGTGTGTGGAAGCACAGGGACCTTTTGGCTCAGGATCTCCTCTAATCACTTGTCATTGTTACAGTTCCAAATGCACTCACAAACACCTGACAGGATATCCATGTGTTTTGTCTTCGAATGCTCCAGTTTTGTTTCCATTTAAAATTTACATCAGCATTTTTCTTTAAAGTCAGCATCTATTTTCTAAATGCAAGTTATTGATCTTGATCTGAATCTCTATTGATCTGAATGATTAATCTGTGCATGCTTCATTTTTAAATGTTCATCTGTATAAAGGGTTCAAAACAGGAGAAATCAAATTTGCCTTGATCTTCTGACATATAAGAGGTCTTTGTACTATTAAAACATCATGCATGTTTCACAGCTTAAAACTTTCCTCTCATTATGAACAAGGCATTTATTTAATCAAGCTCCAAAAACGGCTTATTTTGATAATGGGGGATTTGTGACATCAAAGGTGCAAATACATTTGCATATGACCACCTCCAGAGCAAGACATCGACCAATAGTTATACATCATCACACCATAGGCCCCGCCGACTGGTGTTCAGTTGCTTAACTGATTACATTACACAGATGCGCATTCAATTTCTGACATGAGTCTACTGACCAGTGTTGGGGAAAGTTACTTTTAAAAGTAATGCATTACAATATTGCGTTACTTCATAAAAAAAGTAACTAATCACGTTACTTAGTTACTTATGGAAAGTAATGCGTTATGTTACGTTTGCGTTACTTTTTAAATCTGGACAGGGCTTGCTTGTTTGTTTTTAAAATAAAAAAGTTCTATTTTTGGCAAATATAAAAGCCTTTTTACACCAAAAGTGAAATGAATGCACCTCAGGCTGAAGGAAAAGTACATTTACGTCCGTACAGTAGAATGCAGAAGAAGACATTTCAACCCACTTCAGCAATAAAAAAAGACACATATGTTTATCTAGAGTAATTTGTGCTTATTAGTACGGTTGAATTGGATCATCGAAGGTCAGAAGCAAAGACATTGGTTAATAGAATGGGATTAAATACATAAAGGATATCTGTGTTGTTTAAAGGGGTCATATGATGCTTTTTTAAAGATCATTATTTTGTGTATTTGGTGTAACAGAATATGTTGACATGCTTTAATGTCTGACAACAGGACAAATGGAACAGTAAAGGAAACTTCGCTTTGATAGGAACAAGTGGATGCTGGTTAATTTTTAATGGGGCCCAGGATCGCATCAGAGGATTATATGTTTGTTCGGAGCATTTTATTTAGCATACAAGGCAGAGTGTAATGGAGAGTTTGCAAAGAAACTTTTGCTGAAATGAAGCAGCCAACTGTATTGAATCTGACAGCAGCTACAGTGCAAACCAAAAGTAAATGATTACCTAATACTTTGTCTGTAAATTAAAATGTTTTCAAAACACTTACTGGCATGCAGAAGTGAGTGGCCGTTGTTACTGTTTCGTATGGAATGGTGTTAGCCAATCACAATAGTGGGCGTTTACCAACAAGCCTTAAAGGAGCTGCCTTAAAAACACAATTTCAGACAGAGGGACAGAATGAGGGTTGAAAATAATTCCCCCCCCCATATATATATATATATATATATATATATATATATATATATATTCTGGGTATATATATATTTTAATCCAATAAAATAAATTCACATAATATTTCCCATACTGCAAAAACAAAATAATAA
>NW_015505851.1:501158-524485 GCF_001515645.1 Sinocyclocheilus grahami
TATATATATATATACTGTATATATATTTATTTATTTGTTTTATTTGATCAAAAAATGCATTAACATTCATCCAATCAACAGCCGAAGCATAGAACCAAGTCCCACCCTACATTTTGCACTTGAATGTACATTGTAATGTAAAAAGCTATGCCGCTACTTCTCTATTTTTCGACAGTTCATTGTACTACAAAAACATACTGTAAGTTTCAAAACTCAAAACTTCCTCTTCACTGCAATTAAGCAGTAAAAATGACTTGTTCTCTACGTTCTTCAGCTTGTGATGTCAAGTCCAGTTGGTGTCTAAGAGTTCACACCACTTGAATCAGGGAAAATAATGCAGTATGAATGTTAATAGCAGTGCACACACTCAGACTGACACTGCTGGGGAAACCCAGGCCCTGGCAGATCATTCCTTCCTGTTGAGGAATGCTGGGAATGGAGGAAAGTGGAAGTTGTTAGACACTCACAGGTTTCCTTTGTTTTGCGAATCACGTCAGCACCTCAACACACAAACACGGAGTCGGAGAAAAGGTCAAGGGCAAAGTGCCACACACTAAGCTTCATTAGTTCAGACAGTGACGCACACAGACACATCTGGAAACCTGTATGGTTTACTACGCTTTACAAGAATATCTCTGGTTGGAAGGAGGAAACAGTCCACTAGAGGCTGTGCTCACACAGTCAAATGACAATGAGTTAGTCGTCTTTCAGTCTGGACATTTCAAATCCAAACTACTCTGGTGATAAAGACGAACACATGATGTCAAAGTCATCATACTGATAACTGTCTTTGTACGGCTGACTGCGGATATCTAAATAAAGCTCTGAGTGAAAGTTCATGTAATCCTGCCAACCATAAGACAACAGAAACAGCTGCTTATCTCACTTTTACAAAAGTTCTTCTGGCGCTGGTCCAGGCCAGACACAATTAAACCATCTACCAGAATACAGCTCCATCTCTGAGGATACATGAGGATTTGACACACACAAGCTGATACTACGTCACAAAACCTGATTCTACTCAGAGTCAACTACCATAGAAACATCTGAAATCATGTTTTAATTATGTGTTTGTGAGAAATGTAATACTTTTATTCAGCAAGAATGCATTGATCAATTTAAAGATATTGTTACAAAAGACATATTTCAAATATTCTTTTCTTTTGAACGCTCTTCTTCTAAATGTTTCTTGAGCAGCAAATCAGCATATTAGAATGATTTCTGAAGATCATGTGACACTGAAGACTGGAGTAATGATGCTGAAAATACAGCTGCACATCACAGAAATACATTACAGTTTACAGTATATTCACATAGAAAACAGCTGTTTTAAATTGTATAATCACAATATTACTGTATTTACTGTATTTTCAAATAAATACAGCCTTGATGTACAGAGGAGACTACTTTAAAAAATGTTTCAAAATCTTACCAACCTTAAACGTTTGAACTGTTGTAAACTTGTAAAATTTAGTTGCACCAAACTTTGGAAGGTGCATATTCATTCAGTTTTGCAAACCAAAACTGTTCACCACCTCAATTACAATCTGGTTTCAATGATTAGATGTAGGAGGGGAATATTAATCATGCAATCCATTCACAATCATACCCATTTTTAAAGAACAGAACACATTTCTGCATATTTCTGAATATATACTCAATGGATGCTGCTGACTCAGCATGTCACACAGCAAACAAGACAAAATATATTTAGCTGAAAGCTCAAGCCTTGCCGAGTGATGTCTTTCTGCAGACTGAGACAAGATGTATTGGGGCGACGCAAAAGCACTGCAGAACTGACACAACTGCAGGATGAGACAAGAGCAATGAAAAAAAAAAAACCTTTCAGATGAAAACATGTCTTGAGTGCACTTAAGTGCAAAAGCCAATAGTTAACAGATGCAGCGATGAGTGCAAGCAAAGCTATAAATTACTAAAACATGTTCACATCAATGACACAGTAAACAATAATCAAAAGTAGATTTTCACATTTTCTGAAGAAACCGTGAGGAGCTTGCCTGTGTAAGGCTATGTTTACACGACTTCTCTTGCATTTTTAAAAAGTTTCACGTATACACGACAACGTTTTCAAAACGATTTGCGTTAACACATATCCGCGAAAACTGCCAGAAACGCTGTATTACGTATGCCAAGCCAGTAGTTGGCGCTGTCACCTTGTTAGTAAACAGCACCTGTAGGGAAGTGACGATTATATGTTGTATATGATGCGTCTCCACTGTTGGTTGTAATATTGGTGAAGAAAATCCACACTTTGCTGAAGAAGCGTTAGCGAACTCTTGAGCAGCAACAACAACAGTACCATGTACTCCGCCATTGTTGTGTATGTTTGTTCACGCTTGCCTTTAAAATCGAAACGTACTGCGCATGTCTACATACCTAACGCACATGACGTCACCGTTTTCAAAGATTCCCGTATTGGGTGTTTACACGGAAACAATAAAGGTGGCATTTTTAAAAAAAATATTAAAGGGAATTCATTTAGCATTTCTACGTTTTCACCATGTTTTAGAAAGAAAATGTTATTTCTGTCATGACAACTCTCGGAGGGATTGGCATGGTAATGTACATGACAATGTATTTGGTCTTGGCGGAATAGATCTGCTACGAACTCTTGAGCAGCAACAACAACAGTACCATGTACTCCGCCATTGTTGTGTATGTTTGTTCACGCTTGCCTTTAAAATCGAAACGTACTGCGCATGTCTACATACCTAACGCACATGACGTCACCGTTTTCAAAGATTCCCGTATTGGGTGTTTACACGGAAACAATAAAGGTGGCATTTTTAAAAAAAATATTAAAGGGAATTCATTTAGCATTTCTACGTTTTCACCATGTTTTAGAAAGAAAATGTTATTTCTGTCATGACAACTCTCGGAGGGATTGGCATGGTAATGTACATGACAATGTATTTGGTCTTGGCGGAATAGATCTGCTACGCTGCTGCTGCTGCTGCGGCAGAGCTAGTACCGAGACTTGCTACCAATACATCCACAACATGCTGCTGTGAGCATGTAAGAAATACTGCTGCTGCAAATATAACATACATTAAATAACCCCCATATAGCATACATGAATCACCTCATAGCAGATCTATACAGGTGGAGCTGGGGAAGGTGGAGGGTTTCTGAAGCAAGCTGCGACTGCTATGGCAAGCACTAGTCATATATTTGAATGTTGAGCAGCGAGCTCATTGGCTACCGATACAGGAGAGAACCAATCAGCTGTGCCACGTGATAATGATGTCAATAGGTCAGATTGAGTTAGACCTATCGGACTGCGCCATCTAGAGTTACATGCCAGAACTCTGTATATAAATTAGGTGAATGATATACGAACAAGTCTCTCAGTAAAACCTTTCAGAATATAGCTAGGAATAAAGCTGTAAAGTCGGGTGTAAGTAAGTGCTGCTAAAGTGAATGGAGAAAAAACTCATTTCGAGAAAACGTCTCTTCAGGATATACAGTATATATTTTAACTGATGCAGAGATGCAAATAGATAAAAATGTATTCAAATAAAATGTGTTTTTTGATGTTTTCTTTCCACTAGTCCGCAAGAAGGCATGTTATGAAAGCAAAATAGCCCAAAATCTCAAAGTTGACAAGTGCAAATTAAACAACAGGAATATAATCAGAATTTCTAGATGAGAGCAATAGTAGAGATTACCATACAATGCTTCAAAGCTCTGATGACAAATCAGCTGCTATTCATGGCTGGTGACAAAGTTCATTTGTGCATTTCTAACATTATTTCTCATACACTCATTTCTATAAGCATGTTTATGATTCACGTTGCAGACTCCTGCATTCACACTGCACTGTATGATATGCTCAAATACAGCATGAACAGACATGGCATTTAACACACAAGGATGCTGCATGAAACAGGAGAGCAGCACAGCAATTTCATTTTCCAATTCCTGTTATGACACTGGAAACCTGTTGACTGTGTTGCTGACGCAGAGATGGCCTTCTGCTGTGGAAATTATAATAACACTCACTGTAATCAGACTTACACGCGCTAATTACAGAGTTCAGTAGAGAGCTGGCACTCTTTTCCTGCCGACCTCACCCACAATGCTTTGCCTCTGAAGCGCTGCCAAACCGGCCCTCAAATAAACTACTACAGGAAGCACAAAACTGTGCGCTCTTTTAGCACAAACATTAGGCTTCCCAAGCTAAAAGCAGCTCTTAAATGAAGAGGAGAGCGGCGTAATGCCAATCACAGGGAAGGGGAAACCCATTTCAGAGTTATTTAAAACTCTTGTGGAGAACAGCATTCGGGATCCACATCTGAGATCATTATTAGTTCTAGGTCATATATCGTGGAAAGCAGGATTTTCCCTGCTCTTCTGAAATGCAAAATTAGCTCTCTAGTGCATACAGACCGTTCGCTGAAACTAGTGGTGTTACGATAACATTTCAGTAGTCTATATCGACACCAATTTGAAAGAAATTAATACTTTTATTCAGCAAGGACACATTAAATTGATCAAAAGTGAGAGTGAAGACATTAACCATTTTTTAAAACATTTCTATTTTCAATAAATACTGTTCTTTTGAACTTTCTATTCTTCAAAGAATACTGGAAAATAAAATGTATCACTGTTTTTATGAAATTATGAAGCTGCACAACTGTTTTTAACATGATAATAATCAGAAATGTTTCTCGAGCAGCAGATCAGCATATTAGATTGATTTCTGAAGCACAACTGTTTTTAACATGATAATAATCAGAAATGTTTCTTGAGCAGCATATTATACTGATTTCTGAAGATCATGTGACACTGAAGACTGGAGGAATGATGCTGAAAATACAGCTGCACATCACAGAAATACATTACAGTTTTACACATATTCACATAGAAAACAGCTATTTTAAATTGTAATAATATTTCAAATTTTTTACACTAATATTTTACATTAAGTTTAAGGTTTTTTTTAATAATAATATAACCAAAATATAGTAGATGTGGTATAATATTGTTAGGACATTTTGAAATAATTAGATCATTTTAAACAAGATTTTGTCAAGTTTGCCATGACAAACTGCATTATTGTAGTTAAAATGACACTTATTGTTACGAGTTTCTTTTAATTTAACTTAAATTCTAATTCAATTAAAATTTCAGAATTTCATGAGAATTTCAAAAGAAGGTTTCTAAATTTTAGCAATAAACAAAAATAACAAAAAAACATCACCATAGACTTTCAGAAATACAACGCACAAAGCTGTCATCTTTCAGCTAAAAAGTTCATCTCTGTACTTCATTTATCCCTAGAAGGTAGATATTAGTAACTTAAAGGTACAAAAAAAGTACTTTAAAAGTTCATGTTTGTATCTAAAGCGTACTGGCCTTTTGAAAGGGTCTCGCTCCAGTGACCTGTTTCTGAGAGTATACGATGTATCAAAGCTCTAATGACCTGTTGAATTAGAACTAATTTGATTTGACTGGAGTGGAATCAGAAGAGGAATCATTAACCTCCTGATGATGAAGGTGATCGGCGCTCTTGGTGGAGTATGTGAGGGATGCATGAGCAGCTGTGTGTCGGGTGACCCGCCATGACATTCCTGATCCTCATGCTGATCCAGTCATTCAAGTCTGAGTTTCTCACATGCCACTGTACTGCGGTAAGCTGCCGCTTTCTGGCCCAACATAAATGCTACAAACGTGTCATCTGATAAAAATCAGTGATCAATCACAGCAGTAGTAAACTGAGAATGAGGGTGCCATGCGTGATCTCAGAGGATTGACTGTCGCTTCACTCGGACGCTCCTCAGGGTGCTTAAAAATAAAAACGCCAACTATTGGTTCTCGCTCTGCTCCAATAGAGGGCTCTTAATTCGAAAGAGAAACTTCTGGAGAGAAATGATTGTCTGGTATGTGAGCTCGTCTCCATCGGAGCATGACACTGACTCATGCTCTGGTAGCCGGATGATTATATCCCAAATAAAGCAAGGGCAAACTTTCATGTGTGCGTGGGTGCGGAAGTATGAAACTTGTCCTTGGCCAGTTGAAACTGTGACAGGTCCTGATGAAATTCCCTGCAACGTTTCCGATGAGAGATGCACAGAGATTTACAGCAGAGTCCATGAGTCTGAGATCAGAGGAAAAAAGCTGAGATTTCAGTTTCTGGGAAAACTGATCCTGGAAATATATATTTAATTAAATGCATATCTACTTTAAGTGGAATCAGAAGCAGAGTAATTACATTTCTAACAAATGCCATCTGTACTCTTGGTTGAGTGTCAGTGAGTGCATGAGTGTGTATGAGTGGTCAAAATAAAATAAAATGAGAGGTACAACAATAAAAAAAGAGAGGAGCAACAATAATGTATGGTATGTGGACAAATAATGTTTTTTAACCACGTAAATAATGCTATTTATCACACAAAACAATGTTATTTTTAGCATCGTCGTATGACCCCTTTAACTTAAAAATGTGAATTTAACTTTTCAGACCTTCAGACTCATTTTATCCCCTAATCTTCTTTTACTCACATAAACTGAAATCTGGGATTCAAAATGTAATTTAAATCCTGGAAATAAAACACTAACTAACTAACTAACTAGATGAATGAATGAATGAATGAATGAATGAATGAATGAAGTTCATTTCAACATAAAATGTAAATTTAGTTTACTTTTCACTCTGTCATTTTATCTCTATATCTCTCCTTTACACACATGGCATGAATCACACTTTATGAATAACCACACACACACACACACACACACACACAGAGATCTGGGATATGAGGGGGAGAGAATGTTCTCGGAGAGACAGAGGTGATGACTTCCTTCACAACTAGAACAGTCCATGCCGTCCACATTCCGACACCAGGTATGTGTGTGTGTGTGTGTGTGTGGACAAAGACAGTGAGAGGACATTTCTGTGCATGCATATGTGTAACTACAACTCCTGCCTCTGAGTGTTGTGTGCTGGTATTCTCCAACCACACACACACACACACACACACACACACACACGTTTAACCAGGTGCTGTCTGAACTGAACATGAAAGTGTACTGTACAGATTCTTACACACTAAAGAAGGCTCAGATGGAGCATTTGCATCACAAATGAAGTGGAAGAAGATGAATTTCTCATTGGTTAACAGACGCTACATCAGAGTTAGTTTGCAGTTTCCTCTGCGCTTCTGTGACGTCTCATCCTCATTCAAATCAAGATCATCACTCTGAAACAGTGTGAACTTTACTGAGTGCCCTAAGTATCCTTGAATAAATGCATCTGCTAAATGAATAACTACTACTCGGTCTCTGTAAGTTTGTGTGCACAAACGTGTGGACTTAGTGAGAGTGAATAAGCACACAAGGCCAGGGACGGGGAGCAGGTGGGTTTCATTCAGCACACAGAAGCTCTTTGTGTGGTCAGATATTACCTTTGAGCAGCACAGTCGCTCACACACACAGTCATTTATAGACTGACCCCTCAATACTTCTGTGGAAAGCGCTACTGTGATTTCCATCTGGCACAAAGAGAGCAGTGTGATGACAAGCCAAGAAACAACCACTGACATCAAGGGAAATCCCGCTCAATGTCAAACTCAGATCCGTCTTACGTAACACTCAGCATTAAGTATAAGAATAATTGTGGAAAAATGGTGTAATACTGAGACACATCTCATACCGCCAGCAATGTGACTACTCTGAAAATACTATATTCTTCATTTTACATGCTGTTTTATTAAGAAATGAATCTAAATAAATCATTTAGTGGCTGGGACCTCCTTTCAATTCATGATGCTGCAATGCATAGTGTATAGTTATATACATTTATACCATGGTCTGTCAGAATACTCGATTCTGATTGGCTGGCAGGAATGCATTAGAACAGTTTAATGCACAGGTAGTTCCAAGTCAGATTACGCACTGTTCTATAATAATGCGCTGCTTTTACAGATGCACACAAACACACACACACACACACACACACACAGAGAGAGATCAGAGATCGTGCTGCGCACACACAGAAACATTCAGGAGCACAGAAACTTGTTGTCAGCGCTGCCCAATGACTTTTATTAATAAAATTGCTAAGATACTGAATCGCTACACTATATTCATCAGCAACAAGGGGATAAAATCACTGTTTTTGAAGTAACTAAACACACACAGCTTCATTGTTTGTAGAGAGAGATGCGCAGACGCAGGTAACGCACACACAACCATCATCTCTCTCTCTCTATTACTTTGTTTGAATTACTAATTAATTCAAATAAATGTGATCTTACTGCACTACTTCATCTCTGTGTCTGATTTATAAAGGGCAGAATGCTAGAAACAAGCTGTAACTGATGAAAATAATGGTCATTTTTACCGTTCCGGTCAAATATTGCGCTGCAAACATTATTAGCTTTAACTTATCAATGCTGGCCAATGACTATGATATACGCTTCATGTCGGGTGCTTCTTTGCCTCCACATCAGGTCACAGCTAGCTATGCTTTATCCCTTACATACAGTTGCAAGTTTATCTCTTACAGTTCCAACTGAATTTGTTTTATTTCTGAATTGCAAATTTATATCTAACTATTGCAAATTACAAAAACACAATTGTGAGTTAACACCTTGCCATTTTCATTTTATATTTCACTATTCGGACTCTATTTTTTTATCCCATGGCAGAAACAAGCTTCCTTAGGGGACCCATATTTTTAGAGGTTGAGCAAATATGGATTTTCTGACGGCCTATGCGAATATAAAAGATATCACTATTTAATTTAGAGAACTATTTAATTTTAGGGGAAAAATTGTTTTGATAAAAAAAAAAAACTCAAATAAACAGATTTATACTTTCAGTAATAAAGTCTTGATTCTGTCATCTTAAATAAAGTTGTTAATTCGTGCAATTTCAACCGCAGAACTCTCCTGTCACGGATGTGATGTCATAAATTCATCATCTTTTTTAAACCAGTTAGTTTTGACGTTTTTCTGCTTGTTGGTATATAGATTCATATCAGTAACGGTGGCAGATTTTGAGATTTCCCTGAAACAAAAAGCATTTCCCTGAGATGCAGAATGAGATTTATACATCGGTGACAGATGACAGTACAACTATGACTGTGTCGGTCACTAAAAGGAAAGATGATATGGAACTTTAATGGTGTTAATAAATGAGAATAAATAACCTCAATATCATAGAACCAGATTTTTAAGCATTTTTAATATTGGGGCTGAGAAGTGCATTTTAGGCTCCATGTGCACCTCAACATGCTGAGCTTCAAGGTACATGATTAAACAAACACACAGATACTCACACAACCACTTCCGTCAAACACACACATGCATTCTCTCTCTCTCTCTCTCATTCTTCACATCTGATCAATTCAGAGCTCAACTATGTGGAAATCTTTCAGCAGAAACTCCTAATAAGGAAGCTGCATTCGGTGTGAGTTTCTGCGGGACTGAGCTTTGACCTGCAGACAAACACCAGCAATAACACACATTTCTCATCTATTGTGTGACCGCTCACTTTTACATACATATCCAACACTGCTGCTATATCAATGGTCGGTCGACATCATGACAATAGCGTGGAACAACAAGCAAGTACAGGTCTGCCAATATAAAAGATAAAAATTGTGCTTTCTGTTCATTGTCTGTCTCTTTCCTTTTTCTGTACATAATGTATATATTTCATATGACAAAATAAAACAAATCATCAGTGTGTGATAATGATTTTGATTGTTTTGAAAATGGCAAAACATCCTCATTTTGTCATTATTGTTCTTTGAATTTTAAAATGTTTAATATTTATTGGGATACATTTATTGGCATTTTTTTATTACTTTTATTTAAATTTTTTCATAGCATTTTAAAAACAGCTGAATCATTGTTTTTCTTTTACTCAATTATTGTTTCTGTCACATGACAGCAATACAATTCAAGTATCAAAGACATTAAAAACAAATGACACAATATTCTCTTTTTAATTGGTTAATAATGTAATTAGGTATATTTTACCTAACCCTAAAATTATAAATTAACTAAGGATTGTAGTTTTGATCTGGAAGCAAATCGTTGTATATTTTAAACTTACATTTTTGCAGCAATGTGTGAAAATGAGAAATGCATTAAAACTGAATGACGTTCTGTGAATGCACCATTGAATTTGCAAATCAAACATCTCTTTGAATAAATATTTGCACCATTTTATCAATGTATATGGCACAGTGGGCAGAAAAAGCACTGGAAATGAAGCAGCCATATAAGGGGATGTGCTAAGCTGCGCACTGCGCTGTGAAATCTCTTGAGCCCTGCTTGTTCCAGTATTGTCCGCATAATAACGATGATACAGATGAATATCTCTCTGATGCAGTCACACACACACATCTACACACATGATGCCACAGCCACCAACCGATCACTGATCAATCATATGCACAGACTCCAAACATAAAGAAAGCTTGCATTTTACAACAAGCATGCATTTATTTCTTAGTGCCAAAAATACAGTGATATTTCAATTGGCCCTTGCTAAACAATCAAGACTGCCAAAGCCCAAAAATAGTTGTTTAATTGGAGGCCATGCAAGCAGGGGCAACATGCAATGTTATTTTAAGCCCTTTGGGGGTTTCAGCAGGACTGCATGGGGCAAGCTGTTAGAGAGAGAGGTAAAGAGACACAGAGTAAGAGAGAGGAGAGTGTGTGTGTGTGTGTGTGTGTGTGTGTGTGTGTGTGTGTGTGTATTTTTGTGACAAATGAGGACATAAATTTGTATAATGACAAAGGTATAACATAGGTATTACAAGGAGAAGGTGACTTTTCAGGACATTACACCATGTCCCCACAAAGTCTTATATTTGAGCTTCTTCTTTGCCTAGTTTACTCTGGACTTCTGAAGAATCTGGAGAATCTGAAGGAGAAGCAGAAACGTGCTGAACACTCAAGGCTTTTCCTAACAAAAAAAATAATGCATTAAGAAATCCCCATTTAGGTACAATTTAGATTTGTCTACGAAACTAATTTCAAGCATTAAGTCTACACCTTTAGATCAAAAACATGTTAATTTCAGTCAAAAAGTTGTCAAACAAAATATGGTTCAATAAGCAAGAAAAATCTGCTTTGCCATCAGTTTCAGTCGATCCAGGAAGCGAACATAGTTGTCATTTCTTTAGATGATAGACATCACAGAAGAATATGTTTCATACGAAACTCTCTCAAACATTATGATATGCTTCCATGGCAACCGTTCTTGCTAAACGCAGGAAGTGCTCGAGCCGTAATGAAACACTGGGCTGTGAGTGACGTTTCCAGTCTTATATTTGAGCTTCTTCTTTGCCTAGTTTACTCTGGACTTCTGAAGAATCTGGAGAATCTGAAGGAGAAGCAGAAACGTGCTGAACACGCAAGGCTTTTCCTAACAAAAAAAATAATGCATTAAGAAATCCCCATTTAGGTACAATTTAGATTTGTCTACGAAACTAATTTCAAGCATTAAGTCTACACCTTTAGATCAAAAACATGTTAATTACAGTCAAAAAGTTGTCAAACAAAATATGGTTCAATAAGCAAGAAAAATCTGCTTTGCCATCAGTTTCAGTCGATCCAGGAAGTGAACATAGTTGTCATTTCTTTAGATGATAGACATCACAGAAGAATATGTTTCATACGAAATTCTCTCAAACATTATGATATGCTTCCATGGCAACCGTTCTTGCTAAACGCAGGAAGTGCTCGAGCCGTAATGAAACACTGGGCTGTGAGTGACGTTTCCATCAAACCAGCATGAACCTCATGAGAGAGACTGCTGACTTTCCACAGGGTCACAGATGAGTTGCAGAACAAATACTTTCCACTGTCAGACATCAGCAGAACAGCAGCACACTGACCCAGCATCCAAACCCGTCTCACACCGCAGCACGCATTAATAACAGCCACTGCAACAACTATTCGTCAACACAATATATGCTTTTATGAAGCAACATACAGTAAAATACTGGAGTGAACTACTGTCAAGCTTGATTTACATGCAGAGACAGACACATAGCCTACACATTCACTGAATCTAATTACCAAAAAATAAATAAAAAATTGTAATAATTGTCACTGGCCCTCATCTTATGGCCATTTTTAAAGGAACAATGAAATATAGTAACGTCATAAATCTGTGCTGTGTATATGGAGAGGTCAGGGTAAGAATGAGGAGTCGGGACAGGATTAGCTCACGCTCTCGCTCCGATACTGACATCAGCTGACACTCTCTAGACCAATCAGAGGAGGAACAACCAAAACAAACAACTGCAAGCAACAAGGCCACCATCACTCATCACAAGCCATGTTCTTAAAGCAACAGCTTTCATTTTAATTTGTTTGTAAACAATAATAATAATAACAATAACCTACATTCATCATTAGACTCTATATGCATTACCTGTCTGACGTTCTGATTCCTAGATGCACAAAAACTCATTTCCATTGAAATTTGGTGAACTTTTGGCAATGGTATGTTTAAACAACAACAACAACATAGAGAGTAAAAACAAAACTACAATTCAATGAAATATTTAGTGATGTTTATGCTTAAAATAGGGGAAAAGCACTATTTGGAAAATAAAATAAAATGAAATAAATATTAGAAATAAAATACATTTTGGAGCTTAGATACAAAAAAACACAAATTCAGTGAGAAATTTTGTAAATGTTAATGCTTAAAATAGGGGGAAAGCACTATTTGGTGTTAAAAATTAAATACAATAAAATAAATAAATAACTAAATAAAAATAAACACTAAAACTCAGTGACAAATTTAGTGAAAAAATAGATGCTTGAAATCGAGAAAAACATGATTTGGTGTAAACTAGTGTACAAGCAAGCAAGCGATCAAAATAATAAAACTGAATAAAATGTATAATGTTCCGTTTAAATTCTTAAGAGATTTCGGTCATCATTTACTTTAGGTAGAAATTCATTTCGGTCATTTTGCTTCTTAAGAAAATGCATCTTGTCCTAAAGATTTATTGTTTTTAATATATTTAACAAGATAAAAGTACATGATATTGTAACCATAAGACAAAATATGTCAAATAAAGGATGAGCAATGGAGCAGGAGAGAGGGAGTGAGAGGCAGAACATCCCGTCTGACGTGCCTTAATAAGGAGATCCCATAGAGTCTCTGGCAGAGGAACAGAGAAAGGACAAGAACGCCGCTTGCTTCTGTAAACTCCTAATTTACAAACACACACACACACACACACACGGACGACGAGACAGTGATTCAGCACAGATCTCCGTCCCACTCACAACACAGGGACAGAAGTGGGCTGATATTTATAGAGGAAGCATCAACACTGTCTTCCTCACAATCAGGTGAGAGAACTCAGAACGGCCCAGAGACACTTTTTCTGAAGAAATCAGCTTATTGTCTGATTTCTTTTGATTAAAGATCACTTAGTAACGTAACACAGCACAACTTTCCTCAACAAGACACATGATTCGAGGAATCGTTCATATCAACAAACAGCTGTTTTATAATACACTATTATTTGTATTTACACATACACTGCTTCATATTTTTGTGGAAATCATGATATACTCGCATTCAAAAGTTTGGGTCAGTGTGATTTATTCATTTTTTTTTTTTTTTGGGAAAGAAATTAAACCTTTTATTCAGCACGGACGCATTAATTTGATCAAAAGTGACAGTAAAGGCATTTATAATTTTACAAAAGATTTCTATTTCAAGTAAACGCTGTTCTTTTGAACTTTCTATTCATCTGTGATTCCTGAAAAATAAAATGCATCTCAGTTTCCACAAAAATATTAACTGTTTTCAACATTGATAATAATCAGAAATGTTTCTCGAACAGCAGATCAGCATATTATACTGATTTCTGAAGATCATGTGACGCTGAAGACTGGAGCAATGATGCTGAAAATACAGCTGCGCATCACAGAAATAAATGACATCTTATTATATATTCACATAGAAATCAGTTATTTTAAATTGTAATACTATTTCACTATTTTTACAAAAAAAAAATATATATATTTATATATATAATATTTTTTTGTATAAATGTTTACTAAAATAAATGCAGCCGAGAGCAGAACATAACAAATCTGCCTGCACTTTCGAATGGTAGTTTAATCATAAAGTCAAAGCCGAGAAACAATAGAAGTGCTGGAAAAAGTAAAAAGAAAAAACAGAGATGATGAGAGCAAAAATCAAGCTCCTAAAATGTAGATATTACAAACTTGACATGAGACATTCAAAGGCAAGGGCACTCTCTCCACCACAGGTCAGTAAATAAAACACACGTATAAAGACACTGCATGAGCAATAAATTACATATTACCATATATTCACATAGAAATCAGTTATTTTAAATTGTAATACTATTTCACTATTTTTACAAAAAAATATATATATATATTTATATATATAATATTTTTTGTATAAATGTTTACTAAAATAAATGCAGCCGAGAGCAGAACATAACAAATCTGCCTGCACTTTCGAATGGTAGTTTAATCATAAAGTCAAAGCCGAGAAACAATAGAAGTGCTGGAAAAAGTAAAAAGAAAAAACAGAGATGATGAGACTATTTCACTATTTTTACAAAAAAAAAATATATATATTTATATATATAATATTTTTTTGTATAAATGTTTACTAAAATAAATGCAGCCGAGAGCAGAACATAACAAATCTGCCTGCACTTTCGAATGGTAGTTTAATCATAAAGTCAAAGCCGAGAAACAATAGAAGTGCTGGAAAAAGTAAAAAGAAAAAACAGAGATGATGAGAGCAAAAATCAAGCTCCTAAAATGTAGATATTACAAACTTGACATGAGACATTCAAAGGCAAGGGCACTCTCTCCACCACAGGTCAGTAAATAAAACACACGTATAAAGACACTGCATGAGGAGAATCACACAGCCTCGTCCGGCTGAACCCGAGTGACCCGAGCTGAAGACAGCATCCCGACAGCCGGATGAATTCAGCCCAGTGTGAAAATCAGTCTGTCAGAGCTGCTGCAGTGCTATTGAGGTCAGTATGAGAGCCTTCAGAAGTCTCCAGCAAATCCACTCTGAACTTTGTCAAACTCTAGAGACAGACAGACAGACAGACTGACAGACTGACAGACAGACAGCATGTGTGCGGATCAATAAGCACTCGGCAGCTGAAGACCGGCTGCACATGGCTCCAGCAAACACACACACACACAGATTCAAGTCATCACTTCCACTCTTTCCCCATTGTGTGGTACCTTTATATTTCTCTCGGACGTTCTCATAAGCTTGAACAAAGTCCTGTTCGTCTGCATTGGGCGGCAGGCAGAGGGGCTCGTACATGGCCATTGGTCCTGTCCTCGGTAGATGATGATGATGTGCGGCTCTGTGTTGCTGTGGATGAGTGTGTGGTGTTTCTCGCTCTACTCTAAACTTCATTCCAAAGCCAGCGCCAGCCACACCCCCTGCTTCCTGACTGGCTCCGCCTCTTAAAGACACACAAGACATCAATCTGATCATCCACACGAAACACCCAACACACCTCTCACAGTTTGGCACACTACCAACTATTGAAAGATGTGAATGCAGTGTATAGTAGTGGTACATAAGTGTTTTGAAAGAAGTCTCCTCTGCTCACTAAGTCTGCATTGTTTTGATCAAAAATAGAGTAAAAATTGTGAAATATTATTACAATTTAAAATAACTGATTTCTATGTGAATATGTCCTGTTCGTCTGCGTTGGGCGGCAGGCAGAGGGGCTCGTACATGGCCATTGGTCCTGTCCTCGGTAGATGATGATGATGTGCGGCTCTGTGTTGCTGTGGATGAGTGTGTGGTGTTTCTCGCTCTACTCTAAACTTCATTCCAAAGCCAGCGCCAGCCACACCCCCTGCTTCCTGACTGGCTCCGCCTCTTAAAGACACACAAGACATCAATCTGATCATCCACACGAAACACCCAACACACCTCTCACAGTTTGGCACACTACCAACTATTGAAAGATGTGAATGCAGTGTATAGTAGTGGTACATAAGTGTTTTGAAAGAAGTCTCCTCTGCTCACTAAGTCTGCATTGTTTTGATCAAAAATACAGTAAAAAATGTGAAATATTATTACAATTTAAAATAACTGATTTCTATGTGAATATATAATAAGATGTCATTTATTTCTGTAATGCGCAGCTGTATTTTCAGCATCATTCCTCCAGTCTTCAGTGTCACATGATCTTCAGAAATCAGTATAATATGCTGATCTGCTGCTCGAGAAACATTTCTGATTATTATCAGCGTTGAACACAGTTGTGCTGCACAATATTTTTGTGGAAACCTTGAAGCACTTTATTTTTCAGGATTCACAGATTAATAGAGTCCAAAAGAACATTTATTTGAAATGTAAAAAAATAAATTTGAAACTTTTGTAACATCATAATTGTTCTTACTGTCACTTTTGATCAATTTAATGCATCTTTGCTGAACAAAAGTATTAATTTCTTACAAAAAAATAAAATTCTTAATTGCCCAAAACTTTCAGTGCATCACATTTTCCATAAAAATATAAATCAGCTCAATTAAATTAAATTTTTTTTTTTAAAGTACAAAAATTATTACACTTTGTAGAAACATTTTGGAAGTTTCTGGAAGCCACATATTTAAGCATGTTTCTGTTTGCTTTCTTTCTCAAACTGCCAAGAGTTTAGACTAGGCAGCGGCTATTTTGGTATTTTTTAGTGATATGCTAAAAGTTTTTTGTACTTTTTTTTTTTTACTTTTTAAAAAAAATTTCACTAAGTGCAAATAAGTATAGATTTTATTTACACTATGTTAAAACAGCAGGATTTTCTGCTATTTATTCTGAATTATCTGCACCTCAGTATTGTAATATATTATAAAACAGTATGCAATAATAACTTATTGAGTGTAAATTTTAATTTGAATTCAAATTATTAAATGGATGCCACCTTATTGGAACAAAGGCCCTCCCCCTACACCTACCCGATACTTTATTTTCAACTTTTTTTAATTATTTCCTTCATTTTTATTAAAAATAAATGCTTTTATGATGTGATTTGAAATTTTGTAAAAGGGGGAACAAAAAAGTTTGCCAAAAGGCGGATTCGAACTCGGGTCGATCGCATTAAAAGGAGCATAATACACTCTTTACCACCTGCGCCACTGAAGTCGATGGCAATCACCCGTCTTTTGTAATGTTGACTAGCCCAATCAGATGTTGGTGGGCGGAGTTAGTGTAAATAGCCTCTGCCAAAAAGGCGGGCTTAGTGTAAATAGACACTCCGTTTATTTTTACCCAAAACGACTTAGAAAATGGAAAATAACTATGTAATATTTGTAACATGATAGCTGGATGTCACTCGCTAAATTAAACAACAACGTATCATCCTACTCTTTCAAATGTTTTATCACTGCATGCAGCATCAGATACCATGCTAAACTATGGCAGGAAGTATGCAGTATATTGTGAGCAGTGTGCAATGAGCAATACTATACTCAAAAGTGCACTGCCTTATGTGCTTGACTTCACCTTTCATTTCCACTCTCACAAAGCAATATTAAGCATGTTATTAACATCTCTTCCGTTCCAAACACAGCCCATGTTTCTTTCACATATATTTTTGCTTTATTTTGCTTTCTTTCAGTCTTTGTTCACTCTTGCACAGCTCCTCCTTCACTAGCCTGACTGAAACTTTCAAAAGTGCTCTAAAGAAAGACGTTTTGTTGAACAGGTGTGTGACGTCATGGTGTGTGAACAGGTTTGAGTGATTCCTGTCAGACAACCGATCAAGCCACTTAAAACTACACTGCAAAAAAAAAAAAAATGTTTTGTCATTTTCCAGTACAACTACACATTCTTCAATCAAGACATATTTACTATAAAAGACTTTTGTTTTCCAAAAAACAGAAAGCAGAAAAAAAATAATAATAATATAAAATAATAATATAACAAAAATAAAAATACATATTTTTCTTGTAGTAAGCAAAAACTCACTTAATTTTTATACTTTGGGATGCACGATATATCGGCCACCATATCGGTATCGGCCGATAAATGCTCATTTTTTCTGTTATCGGTATCGGCCTGATAAGAAAATTTGGCCGATATCTTAAAGCCGATAAATAATGCATTATTTCCTTCAGAGACACTTCAGATGCGCGCTGTTCGTTTGCAGCCTATAAAAGACAAAAATATGATACCTACAAGAACACATCACATTGAATGAATATCCCTGACAAAACTTTAAAGAAATATGTTGAAGAAAGTCATAAAACGGATTGAAGCCAGCCTCAAACCACATCGGTTCTCAAAAAAAAAGCATTATCTTTTAAATATTTAGGTAGTTTGGAAAATATTCAAATTGTTTGAGATGCGCCTATATAATATAAAAAAATATAAATATAAAACAGTAACTCTAATTCTTAACAAAAATATAATTTTAATATATAAAATTAGTTTCTATTCATGCATGGCTCATATTTCTCATTAATATTACACTCTGAGGCTATGATTCCTCTTATCTAAAGCTGTAATGCTGTCTAATGCAATAAATCCGTTCTAACTACACTCCTCCAACAAGCTAAAGGCGTCCCACATGACTGCAGCTGAAATTTGCCTTAATGATTCATACTCGAGTGGTTTGTGCCTCTATTAGAAAGAGACACTGAAATATCTGCTCTTTAGCTAAATCAATATGATGTTTCCTCTAGCGTCATGATTAGGTCAGCAGATATGAGTCAACAGACCTGCGATGCGGATGACGGCCCTCTCGGCCGGGTCCAGCACCTCTCCGGAGGCGGATCTGGAGCGCTTGACCCGCTGGTGTTTGGGGAGGTTCCAGGGGAGCGTGTCTCCGGGACTCGGCGAGCTGCTGCGCTCACTGGAGCTCTGCTCCGCCGGAGGAAGATCCCACAGCTTCTCCATCGCCTGACACATTCACAGCAAACACGATGCAGTCAATAAACGGACATATGCATGCAGAGAATCAATACACTTGATGAAATACAGCATGCACATCATAAAAAAAGACGCTGTTGAAATGCCTGTGTGATGTGTCTTCAGCTGTGACTACTGTATATTCACAGCAGAGCACAGACTCCTGTTCATTATTGCTAAAATGAGATAATAAATAATGACTACTTCTGAATGTGACAGAAAGAAAGTGGTCAAGCAGTCACTAACTTCTGTTTGTGAACATCTATTTGCTGTCAGGTGAAAATATGTCCTCTTGCAATATGAATATTGTGGTTATTATGTGAAAACACTCTTGAAATGTTAATATAAAGAATTATACGTAGGCTATACTGTATGTGGGCAAGTGTTGTAACACAGGGTGGGATGTAGTTATAGCTATACTATAAAGCCACCACTCTTTTCTTAAAGTGATAGTTCACCCAAAATCGAAAATTCAGACATCATATGCATCCTCATGTTGTTCCAAACTAGGGCTTAAATATTATCAATATTCGAATTATATTCGAATTTAAAAGGCATAATTTCAGATGGGGGAAAAAAAACTTTTGGCTTCTCTCCTGAGGCCACAAGAGGGCGCATCGAGCAAAATACTATGCACGTTTCTTCAAAGCATAATAAAATAACGCGACTATCTTTGCATAATGTTTAAAATAATGCTTATAAACCACATATAATTAATAAAGTTGCTTAAACAATTATATGTATAGTTTAATACAAAGGACCGAAAACCAATCACAAAGAGTACTTTCTTCATTTAAAAACACGAGATGCAGTGGGATGGGGAAAACCGCCATAACATCTTGAGACATGTTTTTTAAAAGTTGAACTTACATTAATTTTTCATGGCTTTCTAAACATGCGGCTCTCTTGTGCGAGACGTGAGTGCAACGCTGATAGATGTCCCTCTAGAAAATGTGATAAATATGTGTTCTGTGTGAACGGCTTGGTTTCGGTTTTGATGTAAACAACATCTTCCTTTACTGATTGTTCTCTTTTTCTGCAATATTTTGAATGAACAACGCAGCAGCGCTGCATCTAGTGGCTTCAACTGGACAGGCTAACAAAAACATTAAAATGCAACGACACTTACATTGTCATCGCATCTCGTGCGCCGCTGATAATGCTGCCCGACGCACACCTAAAAATCGAATGCAACGTTTATGCATTCGAATGTGGATTTTTATTTTAAATTCAACGAATATTCGAAATTCAAATTTTTTTTTTTGACAGCCCTAATCCAAACCTGTACGAGTTCCGTTGACTATGCAAAAAACACTGGATATAACCACTGACACCAGCTCTAGATATTGCAAAAGCTCCAGTTTAGGGCAAACCCACATGCAAACAAACACAGGGTGAGATATGATGCTTGCGTGAACATGCAGATGCGATATATAAAGACCTGTCTTTGTTTGAAGACGATGAAGGACTGAAAAAGCTGGGGAAATGAGATGAACTGTAAATGAACTCTAGCTACCTACACTCTAAAAAATGCTGGGTTGTTTCAACCCAACTTTGGGTCAAATATGGACTAACCCAACTTTTGGGTTAACTCATAACAAGTTATTTTTAATATGCCTTAATACAGTATGTTGCCATAAGAACAAACAATTGAAGGAGTTAAGTATAAGCATAAAACCATTCATTCCGGTTTACATAAGTGTACACTCTAAAAAATGCTGGGTTAAATACAACCCAGTGCTGGGTAAAATAGGGACAAACCCAGCAATTGGGCTGTTTTGACCCAGCGGTTGGGTTACTACCCAGAAGGTTGGGTTGAACATTTAACCCAACCACTGGGTCAAAACAGCCCAATTGCTGGGTTTGTCCCTATTTTACCCAGCACTGGGTTGTATTTAACCCAGCACTTTTTAGAGTGTATAATCTGAAATGTGCATGAATCAAAACTCTGATAAAGTTGAAAGGCCCAGTTCACATAACAGCTATGAAAACGTCATTAGTGATCGATCTATCGTCTCATGGATTATAGTGCACACACTTCTTATCTTCAAGAATTGACTTACTGGACCTCAGTCAACATGAAAACGATAGCTGGTGTAAAGATAGTTCCTACTAATTATAGTTAAGGTAGGCCTGCGTAGCAGTCCAGGGTGCACAGATGTATATCTGATATAGAGCAGGAACGCTTTACCTACTGTTTACTTATGGATGGATGTTAACTGAGTCATCAAGTGTCTCATAATCTGGGTTATGACAGTCCCATCATCTCAACACAGCAGATAGAGTGACGCATGATGTACTGTAGACCTGATAGAGACTGACAGAAGTACTGAAGCACATCATAGTCCACAGAAGATGAATTGAGACTCACACTTTATGGATTTGAGGAGCGAGGTGTTTCTACTATCGCACACATATGGAATAGAATATAGCATAATATTATTTTGAGTGATTGGTATTCTGACACCTTCCTCTGATTTTTCAATTATTTCTATTGTATTGCAATGCAAAGTAAACCTCTAAGGCTGACAGTACACTGTAAAAAAGAAAAAAAATATGAAATTCGGTAAAAAAATATATATGTATCATTACATGATGCAAGCTAAACAACCGATGAAATAAAACTATTTTAATAGTTATTGTGTGAAAATGATTCATATAAATATTGCACACATTATGTCCCACGGACATGCCATCATTTTCACCATAAACACAAATGTAGCTCTAGCTCCAGTTTGTCTTGTTAGCATCATTTACTTGTTTAGCAAGGACAAAACGAAATATGACACATTACGCACTAAGAAAACAGAACAATTAAGGTTAATATGAATTTAAGAGTTTGCCACTGCAACTCTAATTTAGTCAAGTTATCCAAAAGTGTGGTTTTCAATATTGTTTAGAATATAAAAAATACAAACTAGCAAGAATGTAAAAAAATGATTAAAATGTCATTTCCGCAACCATTATTTCCAATCCAGAATGAATGTTGGAAATGACATTGAAATGTCCATGGTGGCACAAAGACTTCTTCAATATTGTTTAGAATATAAAAAATACAAACTAGCAAGAATGTAAAAAAATGATTAAAATGTCATTTCCGCAACCATTATTTCCAATCCAGAATGTATGTTGGAAATGACATTGAAATGTCCATGGTGGCACAAAGACTTCTTTTGTGGTGTGTTTATGAATTGATGGAACTAGTGAGAATATGAAAAGTGAATTTTAAGGGTGTTTCTAAAGGCCCACAGGACCAAAAGTGCCCATTGTTGAAGAAACACCCGTTTGTAACGCAGAAGTGCTGATGCATGAAGGCAACACTGGTGTATCACATCTGAAATACAATAAAACTATCTGAGAATAAGAATGCTGCCTCTGACTGATAAGAGCTGAAGGAAACCATCCGCACTATTTGTGCACAGACGATTAAGAAATTATAGCTATGCACTCGTATTTTCATATTAACGTCACTACATTTAAGCCAGTTCTAATTCGAGACACTGAGCCCATAATAACTTTTCGAATAGCTTTGATTATAAGGACATAGCATAGACAACATGCATCACCTGACTAAACCACTGCAAAACAGACCAGAACATCTGTTCATAAACATATCATGCACGCACCACTGTCTCCGTCCATCCTCAAAATATGATGTGCAATAAACATTAAACATCACATAAACTGAATCTTAATAAAGAGAGGTTGTAATGTCTCTGGTAATCTACCGTATGTGCTGCTGCAGCTCCCGCGGCATTGACACGCTCGCGCTTCACCGGGCATGACCGAGATCCACGCGCGGTAATAACACAGTCGGTCTGGCGCAGAAAGAAGAGCTGAAACACAGAAACTGCAGTGCTGTGCGGCGTCCACACACACACACACACACACACACACACACAGCCGCTGTAACGTCAGCGATCAATGATTAACCCGTGTACAACAGCGACCCGCTGCGCCAAAAGCGCTGCCATGTAGATGACTGAACGCTACCGGACCGATTCCGCTGCAGTGGACTCAGACCTTCTTATGATGACCAGCCACTTCAATCCACTGTCCAGATCTGACGGGGTTTAGCACGACAGCTGGTTCAATTAAAGAGACACGAGGAGAGAGGGACGTGCAGGTGTGTGAACTGTGGTGTACGGTTGAGTTAACAAAATAATGTCATTTAAACACGAAATATCAGTAAATTAGGTGTTCTCTGAGTCATTTATCTGTGATGTCATATGCTTTCTGTTTTACAACATGCATTTGTTCATCTGCTCAAGCAAGATGTCAACAATTATTTGGCTATGAATTGTATACTAACAGACAGACAGACAGACGGACAGACAGACAGACAGATAGATAGACAGACAGACAGACAGATAGATAGA
>NW_015505851.1:524705-533112 GCF_001515645.1 Sinocyclocheilus grahami
TAGATAGATAGATAGATAGATAGATAGATAGATAGATAGATAGATAGATTGTAAAACTGTATTGACAAAATTGTACACTATGGCAAAGTATGCCATTAATAAAAGGACTGCATGAATGTGCAGAAATTCTTGCAATGACAAAACTCTGAAAGATGCAACATTTAGATAGATTATATTAATTTAGTAATATGTGACCCTGGACCACAAAACCAGTCTTAAGTGTCAATTTTTCAAAATTGAGATTTATACATCATCTGAAAGCTGGGTAAATAAGCTGTCCATTGATGTGTGGTTTGTTAGGATCGGACAATATTTGACCGAGAGACAACTATTTGAAAATCTTAATATCATCAGGAATTTTCTTTGATCTTTTGAGATAAAATGATTTGTAGAAACGCACTGTAACTTTCAGAATACATACCTCCCTCCTCATTCCAAGATACCTCAAACAGACTGTTTGAGGTACAAAATCTCTTTTCTAACATTATCCCAGGCGGAAAAAAGTGCACGTGCATAATGTACTTAAAGTGCTCTATTTTCACGCACTAATTTTGTACTTAATATACTAGAAATCATTCTTTAGTACTTCTTAATCTTAAGAACATCTAAGTGTACTCAAATGTGCTATTTTGAGACACCGTGAATATGAACATCTTTCATACATTGGGGGGTTTATGTGTACTACAAGTGGTCACTAAATACATTTTTTAATACACAGATAGTGTTAAAAGCACATTTTAGTTCATATTCACAATGTCTCAAAATAGCACATTTGAGTACACTTAGATGTTCTTAAGAAGTACTAAAGAATCATTTTTAGTATATTTAGTACAAAATCAGACACCTGCTTTTTGGATCCTATATTTTTAAGCGTGTGGGGTATGCAAATCATAGTGGAAATTACTGAATGCACTAATTCAATCCCACAATGCACTGCAAAATGACTGTACGACCAAAGTGCAAACTCCCTAATCCACTGTGGGGAAGGTTTTTTTGTGGTAAACGCTCATGCAGGTAAGCTGCATTTATATATACAGTATATACAGTATATATATATATATATAAAGAGAATGAGTAATAATACTAGTTAATAATACTAGTAGAATAGTATAATGTTACATCTGAAAGGTAAGCTTCACTTGTTTAATGAATAAAGTAATGGAAGTAATTACCGCCACAGTTTTGAACGTGTCTATTTTGACTCATCATTTGATCAGACTGACATCTTTACACAAAACTGAAATAAAACATATAAAATTAGACATTTATTTTCAGAATGATAATTAGACACCGCTCACATGGTCACATTAATAACAATGCAGCATACTAGCCTTTGAAACGTGCATCTTTCTAAAGGAGGGACAGGAGCTGAATCTCATGGTGTGGCAAAGATTCTCGACTTTCTTCAAATTTTGTTCAAAAATATTTGTACAGTATTGACCCCTGGTGTCTTGATTGCTCTAATCTGCTCGCTTCTTCAGAAAGACCAACCGGAGGAGTCTTGTGAGAGTGTTCTGCATGAACTCACACATCTTCATGCCATCCTGACAAAACACAGCAAACATTATATCAGCTGGAAACAGTGCATGTATTGTCGTTCAGTGTGATGGTTTTGGAAGCGAAAGAAGTTCCTGTAAGTCTCACTGAGGTCCTCTTATAATGATAGTAAAGTTAGACAAGGTTTTATTTTTGTGCAAATGCGGGCATAATATAGTTTGTCTGAGTTTGTTAGTTCTAAAAGTTGCAATATGTTCTCGGGGTACAATTACATTTTTTATCTCAACAGAGATAGTGTAATGAAAATGTAACTTTATATGAAGATATGAAGGTTTCATTATACCTGCACTGGAAACTTTTTTTAAACCATGCTTTTCATAAATGCATTCACTTTTTCAGATGTCCAGATTTTATTTTACTGTTTAACTCCAGATCCAGACGAACAATCTTAAAAAATGAAAGTTCAGAAAAACGTGAATTACTACGTTTTAAAAACTATGATAGTCTCACAACAAGAATGAAATAAACATAAACCAAGTTTCACAGATTTAAATTTACAGAGCGTAAAAATATGCCGTCGTTTCCACCACATCCATCGTTTTTCCCAAACAATATTCTTTTCTAATTAAAAATTTGAGATGAAGTATGAAATATATCATGCGTGGAGAAAATTAAGGTTAAATATTATTAGCGGACAAAGTATTTTTATTAAATATTAATACATTTATTTTTATAAATATTATTTGTATAAATTGTTATTATTAAGTTGGCTTGAAAAATCCATCTTACTGAAATCCTATTTAAACAACTTCTTCTTAGACCAAATTTTAAAATGTATCTCCTCCTAGACTTTTGAAGCTACAACCACCAAACTCAGGTCAGACCTTCAGACTGGTCTGACTCGGGTTGCTATTTCTTTTCTAACTGATCCGGCTTACGGTTTTCGTAAACCAGACTATCAAAACCACCTAAAATCCCATAGACTTTCATTGAAAACTTTTATAAAATAAGACTTATGGTGTATTTAAGCTGTCTATTGCTATAGCAGAGCTGAACAACTCTCTACTGAAAAAAACCCCCAGCTAAAACCAGCCTAAGCTGATTGACTGCTTTGGCTGGTCTCCTAAGCTGGTTTTAAAGTGGTTTTGGCCACTTTTTTAGCAGGTCAGGTTGGTCTTAGCTGGTTTTTAGCTGTTTATTTTACTGAATCAACTGTTTTTAGCTGGATTAGCATAGAAGCATGCTAACAACATGCTAATCATGCTAGAAACATGCTAGTAACTTGCTAATCATGCTAGAAACATGCTAACAAAATGCTAGTAACTTGATAATCATGCTAACAACATGCTAGTAACTTGCTAATCATGCTAGAAACATGCTAGCAACATGCTAGTAACTTGCTAATCATGCTAATCAGAATCAGAATCAGAATGAGCTTTATTGCCAGGTATGTTTACACATACGAGGAATTTGTTTTCGTGACAGAAGGTTCCACAGTGTAACAGAATGACAGTGACAGAACAAAAAACACAGATAATAAAAAAATAAAAAAATAGAACAAGTAAATAAGGAATACAAATATATAAATTGACAATTGTATGTGCAGGTATATTACAATAGACAGTTTTGTATGCACATGTACTGTATATTATGTGCACATTTGAGGTGTAGACTGAGTATGAGTGTTAGATAAATAAGTGTATGAGTGAATAAATAGTGTGTGTTCCACAGTTATTGTTAAGTATTCATGAGATGAACACTTGAAGTGTTCATGAGAGAGACCTAACAGCATGCTAGTAACATGCTAATCATGCAAGAGACATGCTGGTAACTTGTTAATCATGCTAACAACATGCTAGTAACACCCTAGCAACAACTCTGGGTACCCTAGCAACCGCATAGCAACACCTTAGCAACCACCGGGGTACCATAGCAACCCCCTAGCAACCACCCCAGGTACCATAGCAACTGCATAGCAACACCCTAGCAACTGCCTAGCATCACCTTAGCAACCACCCCGGGTACCATAGCAACCACCTAGCAACACCCTAGCAACCACCCCAGGTAGCTTATCAACACCCTAGCAACCACTCTGGGTGCCCTAACAACCGCATAGCAACACCCTAGCAATGGCCCTGGGTACCTTAGCAGCTGCATAGCAACCCTTAGCAACCAACCCGGGTACCATAGCAACCGCATAGCAACACCCTAGCAACCAACCCAGGTACCCTAGCAACTGCACAGTAACACCCTAGCAACCACCTTGAGTACCGTAGCAACCGCAAAGCAACACCCTAGCAACAGCCTGGGTACCATAGCAACCACATAGTAACACCCTAGCAACCACCCCAGGTGGCCTAGCAACCACCTAGCAACATCCCAGCTACCGTAGCAACCGCAAAGTAACACCCTAGCAACCACCCTGAGTACCTTAGCAACTGCATAGTAACACCCTAGCACCCACCCCAGGTAGCCTAGCAACCGCATAGCAACATCCTAGAAACCACCCCAGGTAGCTTAGTAACACCCTAGCAACCACTTTAGGTACCCTAGCAACCGCATAGCAACACCAACATGTTAACAAAATGCTAGTAATTTGCTAATCATGCTAGAAACATGCTAGCAACATGCTAGTAACTTGCTAATCATGCTAATCAGAATCAGAATCAGAATGAGCTTTATTGCCAGGTATGTTTACACATACGAGGAATTTGTTTTCGTGACAGAAGGTTCCACAGTGTAACAGAATGACAGTGACAGAACAAAAAACACAGATAATAAAAAAATAAAAAAATAGAACAAGTAAATAAGGAATACAAATATATAAATTGACAATTGTATGTGCAGGTATATTACAATAGACAGTTTTGTATGCACATGTACTGTATATTATGTGCACATTTGAGGTGTAGACTGAGTATGAGTGTTAGATAAATAAGTGTATGAGTGAATAAATAGTGTGTGTTCCACAGTTATTGTTAAGTATTCATGAGATGAACACTTGAAGTGTTCATGAGAGAGACCTAACAGCATGCTAGTAACATGCTAATCATGCAAGAGACATGCTGGTAACTTGTTAATCATGCTAACAACATGCTAGTAACACCCTAGCAACAACTCTGGGTACCCTAGCAACCGCATAGCAACACCTTAGCAACCACCGGGGTACCATAGCAACCACATAGTAACACCCTAGCAACAACTCTGGGTACCCTAGCAACCGCATAGCAACACCTTAGCAACCACCGGGGTACCATAGCAACCCCCTAGCAACCACCCCAGGTACCATAGCAACTGCATAGCAACACCCTAGCAACTGCCTAGCATCACCTTAGCAACCACCCCGGGTACCATAGCAACCACCTAGCAACACCCTAGCAACCACCCCAGGTAGCTTATCAACACCCTAGCAACCACTCTGGGTGCCCTAACAACCGCATAGCAACACCCTAGCAATGGCCCTGGGTACCTTAGCAACTGCATAGCAACACCCTAGCAACCAACCCGGGTACCATAGCAACCGCATAGCAACACCCTAGCAACCAACCCAGGTACCCTAGCAACTGCACAGTAACACCCTAGCAACCACCTTGAGTACCGTAGCAACCGCAAAGCAACACCCTAGCAACAGCCTGGGTACCATAGCAACCACATAGTAACACCCTAGCAACCACCCCAGGTGGCCTAGCAACCACCTAGCAACATCCCAGCTACCGTAGCAACCGCAAAGTAACACCCTAGCAACCACCCTGAGTACCTTAGCAACTGCATAGTAACACCCTAGCACCCACCCCAGGTAGCCTAGCAACCGCATAGCAACATCCTAGAAACCACCCCAGGTAGCTTAGTAACACCCTAGCAACCACTTTAGGTACCCTAGCAACCGCATAGCAACACCTTAGCAACCACCGGGGTACCATAGCAACCCCCTAGCAACCACCCCAGGTACCATAGCAACTGCATAGCAACACCCTAGCAACTGCCTAGCATCACCTTAGCAACCACCCCGGGTACCATAGCAACCACCTAGCAACACCCTAGCAACCACCCCAGGTAGCTTATCAACACCCTAGCAACCACTCTGGGTGCCCTAACAACCGCATAGCAACACCCTAGCAATGGCCCTGGGTACCTTAGCAGCTGCATAGCAACCCTTAGCAACCAACCCGGGTACCATAGCAACCGCATAGCAACACCCTAGCAACCAACCCAGGTACCCTAGCAACTGCACAGTAACACCCTAGCAACCACCTTGAGTACCGTAGCAACCGCAAAGCAACACCCTAGCAACAGCCTGGGTACCATAGCAACCACATAGTAACACCCTAGCAACCACCCCAGGTGGCCTAGCAACCACCTAGCAACATCCCAGCTACCGTAGCAACCGCAAAGTAACACCCTAGCAACCACCCTGAGTACCTTAGCAACTGCATAGTAACACCCTAGCACCCACCCCAGGTAGCCTAGCAACCGCATAGCAACATCCTAGAAACCACCCCAGGTAGCTTAGTAACACCCTAGCAACCACTTTAGGTACCCTAGCAACCGCATAGCAACACCTTAGCAACTAACCCAAGTAGCCTAGCAACCGCCTAGCAACACCTTAGTAACCACCCCAGCTACCCCAGAAACCACATAGCAACACCCTATCAACCACCAAGAATACCCTAGCAACCGCATAGCAGTACCATAGCAACCAGCCCGGGCACCTAAGCAACTGCAGAGCAACAGCCTAGCACCCACCCCAAGTACCCTAGCAACCACATAGCAATAACTTAGAAACTACCCCAGGTACCCTAGAAACATCCTAGCAACCACCTTGAGTACCCTAGCAACCACCCTAGAAGCCACCCCAGGTACCCTAGCGATCTGTTTTTCTATGTCTGCTCTACTGATAGACTGTATTGCCTTCAAAACATTCAAACGTTAATCTTTAAAACTATTTTAAGTATTTCAAACTACTTCAAACTGAAAACCTTCAAACTTCAAGCTTTTAAAACTTTTACAAACTTTCTGGCTAGGCTTTTTCAAGCCAACTAAAAGTTTGTCTACAAACTTTACTATCTAGTTTAATAAATAAAATTTAACCAAAGTTACTTGTATGAAGCACCTTAGCAAGACAGCATCATTTTAAATAATAACCTGTCCAAATAATGGCCCATATGTGATCCTAGACTTAAAAACCAGTCATAAGGGTCAATTTTGTGAAATTGTGGAATCTGAAAGCTGAATAGATAAGCTTTCCATTGATGTATGGTTTGTTAGGATAGGACAATATTTGGCTGAGATACAACTATTTGAAAATCTGGAATCTGAGGGAGCAAAAAAATCTAAATATTGAGAAAATCATCTTTAAAGTTGTCCAAATGAAGTTCTTAGCAATGCATATTACTAATCAAAAATTAAGTTTTGATATATTTAAGGTAGCAAATGTACAAAATATCTTCATGGAACATGATCTTTACTTAATATCCTAATGATTTTTGGCATAAAAGAAAAATAAACTATTTTGAGCCATACAGTGTATTTTTGGCTATTGCTACAAATATCCCCCAGCGACTCAACACTGCTTTTGTGCTGCAGGGTTTCGTATGTGAAGTAAACATGAGCACCTGAGAAGGCGTTCATGCGCGCTGGGTTGTTGACAGTGAGCACCGCGATGCCAGACTCCTGCTGCCGTATGTGAAGTAAACATGAGCACCTGAGAAGGCGTTCATGCGAGCTGGGTTGTTGACAGTGAGCACCGCGATGCCAGACTCCTGCTGCTTCTGGAGCTC
The DNA here is from genome assembly GCF_001515645.1 of Sinocyclocheilus grahami. NCBI lineage: Eukaryota > Metazoa > Chordata > Actinopteri > Cypriniformes > Cyprinidae > Sinocyclocheilus > Sinocyclocheilus grahami. The sequence continues at coordinate 531,980 of NW_015505851.1, forward strand.
TATGGATCCTCCTGGGAACGCCTGCAGCTTCTCCCTGATACCCTCAGCAGATCCGCTCCTGTAGCTGCAGACTGTTCGGTTCTGCTGGAGGATCCTCCTCACGGCTCCGTGGCTCTGGATCCACATGCACACAGGACAGAGAGAAGAGACACATGCACACAGGACAGAGAGAAGCGACACATGCACACAGGACAGAGAGAAGAGACACATGCAAACAGGACAGAGAGAAGAGACACATGCACACAGGACAGAGAGAAGCGACACATGCACACAGGACAGAGAGAAGAGACACGTCTCTTAAATGCTTCAAATGTCCACAAGGGAGCGCTGTTCCCCAATGCACTACCTGCATAGGCAGAGAATATACAGTAGCTGCACTACCAGTCAAAAGCTTTTGGACAGTACGATTTTTAAAGTTTTTTAAAGCATTATATTTTGCTCACCAAGCCTGCATTTATTTGATCCAAAATACAGCAAAAGTAGTGATATTGTGGAATATTTTTCAATTGAAAATAACTACTTTGTATTTGAATATATTTTAAAATGTAATTAATTACTCCAGTCTTCAGTGTCACATGATCTTGGTGCTCAAGAAATTTTTTTATTTTTTATTGTTATCAATATTTAAAACAGTTGAGTAAATTTTTTCAGAACTCTTTGATGAATAGAAAGATGCAAAGATCAGAATTTATCTGAAATAAAAAGCTTTTGTAACATAAACTATACCATTCAAAAGCTTGGAGTCAGTATAATTATTATTTTATTTTTTAGGAAATAAATTATAGAAAGTAACACTTTTATATAGCAAGAATGCTTTGAATTGATCAAAAATGATGATAAAGACATTTATAATGTTACAAAAGATTTCTATTAACTGCTGTTCTTCTGAACTTTCTATTCATCAAAGAAACCTGAAAAAAACTACTCAGCTGTTTTCAACATAATAATAATAATAATAATAAATGTTTTCTGAGCAGCAAATCAGCATATTATACTGATTTCTGAAGATCATGTGACACTGAAGACTGGAGGAATGATGCTGAAAATACAGCTGCGCATCACAGAAATACATTACAGTTTAACACATATTCACATAGAAGACAGTTATTTTAAATAGTAAAAATATTTAAAAA